>NC_041225.1:89605313-89605905 GCF_002837175.3 Physeter macrocephalus | reverse complement strand
TGGATTGATCCCTTGGTCATTATGTAGTGTCCTTCTTTGTCTCTTGTAATAGTCTTCATTTTAAAGTCTATTTTGTCTGATATGAGAATTGCTACTCCAGTTTTCTTCTTATTTCCATTTGCATGGAATATCTTTTTCCATCCCCTCACTTGCAGAATGTATGTGTCCCTAGGTCTGAAGTGGGTACTTGTAGACAGCATATATATGGGTCTTGTTTTTGTATCCATTCAGCCAGTCTGTGTCTTTTGGTGGGAGCATTTAATCCATTTACATTTAAGGTAATTATTGATATGTATGGTCCTATTATCATTTACTGAATTGTTTCGGGTTGTTCTTGTTGGTCTTTTCCTTCTCTTGTGTTTCTTGCCTAGAGAAGTTGCTTTAGCATTTGTTGTAAAGCTGGTTTGGTGGTGCTGAACTCTCTCAGCTTTTGCTTGTCTGTAAAGGTTTTAACTTCTCCATCAAATCTGAATGAGATCCTTTCTGGGTAGAGTAATCTTGTTTGTAGGTTTTTCTCCTTCATCACTTTAAATATGTCCTGCCACTCCCTTCTGGCTTGCAGAGTTTCTGCTGAAAGATCAGCTGTTAACCT
>NC_041225.1:89604403-89604873 GCF_002837175.3 Physeter macrocephalus | reverse complement strand
TTTATTCTGCTCTGCAGTAGTTATTTCCACTATTTTATCTTCCAGGTCACTTATCCGTTCTTCTGCCTCAGTTATTCTGCTATTGATCCTGTCTAGAGTATTTTTAATTTCATTTATTGCATTGTTCATTGTTGCTTGCTTCCTCTTTAGTTCTTCTAGGTCCTTGTTAAATGTTTCTTGCATTTTGTCTATTCTATTTCCAAGATTTTGGATCATCTTTACTATCAGTATTCTGAATTCTTTTTCAGGTAGACTGCCTATTTCCTCTTCATTTCTTAGGTCTGGTGGGTTTTTACCCTGCTCCTTCATCTGCTGTGTGTTTTTATGTCTTTTAATTTTGCTTATCTTATTGTGTTTGGGGTCTCCTTTTTGCAGGCTGCAGGTTCGTAGTTCCCGTTGTTTTTGATGTCTGTCCCCAGTGGCTAAAGTTGTTTCAGTGGGTTGTGTAGGCTTCCTGTTGGAGGGGACTA
>NC_041225.1:89600229-89603832 GCF_002837175.3 Physeter macrocephalus | reverse complement strand
GGAAGGAAGAAAGGAAGGAAGGAAGGAAGAAAGGAGGGAAGAAAGAAAGGAAGGAAGGAAGGAAGAAAGGAAGAAAGATAGAAGATAAAATAAAGTAAGATAAAATAAAGTTATTAAAATAAAAAATAATTTTTAAGAATAAAATAAAAATTAAAAAAAAGCAAAACACGGGATGATCAGAACCCTAGTACAAATGGTGAAAGCAAAGCTATACAGACAAAATCTCACACCGAAGCACACACATACACACTCACAAAAAGAGAAAAAGGGAAAAAAATATAAATATCTTGCTCCCAAAGTCCACCTCCTCAACTTGGGATGATTCGCTGTCTATTCAGGTATTCCACAGATGCAGGGCACTTCAAGTTGATTGTGGAGCTTTAATCCGCTGCTTCTGAGGCTGCTGGGAGAGACCTCCCCCTCTCCTTTTGTTCACAAAGCTCCTGGGGTTCAGTTTTGGACTTGGCCCCTCCTCTGCACGTAGGTCGCCCGAGGGCATCTGCTCTTCGCTCAGATAGGACGGGGTTAAAGGAGCAGCTGATTCGGGGGCTCTGGCTCACTCAGGCCGGGGGGAGGGAGCGGTATGGATGCGGGGCGAGCCTGCGGCAGCAGAGGCCAACGTTTTGGTGGCAGAGGTCGGTGTGACGTTGCACCAGCCTGAGGTGCGCCATACCATATCCCGGGGAAGCTGTCCCTGGATCACGGGACCCTGGCAGTGGCGGGCTGCACAGGCTCCTGGGAGCGGAGGTGTGGAGAGTGACCTGTGCTCACACACAGGCTTCTTGGTGGTGGCAGAAGCAGGCTTAGCATCTCATGCCCGTCACTGGTGTCCGCGCAGATAGCCGCGGCTCACGCCCGTTTCTGGAGCTCCTTTATGTGGCGCGCTTAATCCCCTCTCCTCTCGCACCAGGAAACAAAGAGGCAAGAAAAAGTCTCTTGTCTCTTTGGCAGCTACGTGCCCGTCTCTGGAGCTCTTTTAAGCGGCGTGCTTAATCCCCTCTCCGTGCACCCCAGGAAGCAAAGAGGGAAGAAAAGGTCTCTTGCCTCTATGGCAGCTCCAGACTTCTCCCGTACTCCCTGCCAGCTAGCCGTGGTGCACTAACCCCTTCAGGCTGTGTTCACGAAGCCAACCCCAGTCCTCTCCCATCTTCTGACTGAAGCCTGAGCCTCAACTCCCAGCCCCCGCCCATCCTGGTGGATGAGCAGACAAGCCTCTCGGGCTGGTGAGTGCTGGTCAGCACCGATCCTCTGTGGGAATCTCTCTGCTTTGCCCTCCGCACCCCTGTGGCTGAGCTCTCCTCCGTGGCTCCGAAGCTTCCCCCCCTGCCACCCGCAGTCTCCACCTGTGAAGGGGCTTCTAGTGTGCGGAAACCTTTCCTCCTTCACAGCTCCCTCCCACTGGTGCAGGTCCCGTCCCTATTCTTTTGTCTCTGTTTGTTCTTTTTTCTTTTGACCTACCCAGGTACGTGGGGAGTTTCTTGCCTTTTGGAAGGTCTGAGGTCTTCTGCCAGCGTTCAGTCGGTGTTCTATAGGAGCAGTTCCATGTGTAGATGTATTTCTGATGTATCTGTGGGGAGGAAGGTGATCACTGCATCTTACTCTTCCACCATCTTCTCCCAATCCCTAGAGAGATTTTTATACCTCAAGATCAAAGAAGACTTCATTGATACAATGGTAAGTAAAACACCAAACAATTACAAAATATATTAGAAAATATGATCTCATTTATAATAGCAACCAAAGAGATAAAATACAAGACAAGGGCAAAATCTGTCAAAAGTAAACTTTAAAATTCTACTGAAGAACATAATAGAATAATTGAATAAATGGAAAAACATATTCTGTTCTTGAAAGACTTAATAGTTTAAAGATGTCAATTCTCCCTAAATTAAACAATAAAAGTATACAATCTCAATAAAATCCCAATGGGTTTTGGAGGGATGTAAGGGGGGAGACTAGGCAAGTTGATTATAAAATTCATATAAAAAATAAAAATTAAAGATGGACTAGGAAAACTCTTTTAGGCCAACCAGAGAGCAGAACATTTTGTATTGTTCTGGTAATTAAAACCATTTGACAAACGTCTGAGGAAACACAACCATTGAAACACCACCAAAAGAACAGTGAAGTAATAAAATTGTAAACCAAAAATCCAAAGAGAATGGGAGGAACAGAGGAAGCTATAAACTGGGTGCTTTATGGAGTAGAGGGGGATAAGAATGAGGAGGGGTTTTCCTCTATAGACCCTAGAAAACCTCAGCACACAGAGGAACAAAGTTCTAAGGAAGGTAAAGATGAGGCAAGGGGCTAAAAACATAGACTTTAGTTGAAATTCTATTTACAGGGAGATCCAAATCCCCTACATCCCTTCCCCAAGCCTGCCAAGGTAAATAATATCCCCCACTATCCCACCAGATACCATTGATTTCTTTTCTGGGAAAACAGAAATTGAAAAGTAAAATGACTTTCAACCTAGCATCTAGCCTGTATTGAGCCAAACTATCAAGTCAACATGTGGCTGGAATAAAGACATTTGCAGACATGTAATGACTCAGAGAAAATACTGTTCTGAAGAAGTAAGTGCATGTGATACTGTAATTTATAATAATTTGTATATTTGGTCTTTGTCCCCATTCCTGGCACAGAGATCCTAAAACCCTTAGAATTTCCTAAGTGTTAAGAGCACTAGGATCAGAGCCTGAACCAAGATGGTGGAGTAAAAGGACGTGCTCTCACTCCCTCTTGTGAGAACACCAGAATCACAACTAGCTGCTGGACAGTCATCGACAGGAACACACTGGAACTCACCAAAAAAGATACCCCACATCCATAGACAAAGGAGAAGCCAAAATGGGATGGTAGGAGGGGTGCAGTCACAGTAAAAGCAAATCCCATCACTGCTGGGTGGGTGGCTCACAGACTGGAGAACACTTAAACCACAGAAGTCCACCCACTGCAGTGAAGGTTCTGAGCCCCATGTCAGGCTTCCAAACCTGGGGGTCTGGCAAAGGGAGGAGGAATTCCTTGAGAATCAGACTTTGAGGGCTAGTGGGATTTGATTGCAGGACTTTGACAGGACTGGGGGAAACAGAGACTCGACTCTTGGAGGGCACACACAAAGTAGTGTGCACATTGGGACCCAGGGGAAGAAGCAGTGACCCCAGGGGAGACTGAACCACACCTACCTGTTACTGTTGGAAGGTATCATGCAGAGGAGGGGGTGGGGGGGCTGTGGCTCACTGTGGGGACAAGGACACTGGCAGCAGAAGTTATGGGAAGTACTCCTTGGTGTGACCCCTCCCAGAGTCTGCCATTAGCCCCACCAAAGAGCCCAGGTAGGCTTCAGTGTTGGGTTGCCTCAGGCCAAACAACCAACAGGGAGGGAACCCAGCCCCACCCATCAGCAGTCAAGCAGATTAAAGTTTTACTGAGCTCTGCCCACCAGAGCAACAGTCAGCTCTTCCCACCACCAGTCCCACCCATCAGGAAACTTGCACAAGCCTCTTACATAACCTCATCCACCAGAGGGCAGACAGCAGAAGCAAGAAGAACTACAATCCTGCAGCCTGTGGAACAAAAACCACATTCACAGAAAGATAGACA
>NC_041225.1:89596188-89599958 GCF_002837175.3 Physeter macrocephalus | reverse complement strand
CAGAAAAACAACTAAATGAAGTGGAGATAGGCAACCTTCAGAAAAAGAATTCAGAATAATGATAGTGAAGATGATCCAGGACCTCGGGGAAAGAATGGAGGCAAAGCTCAAGAAGATGCAAGAAATGTTTAACAAAGAACTAGAAGAATTAAAGAACAAACAAACAGAGATGAACAATACAATAACTGAAATGAAAACTACACTAGAAGGAATCAATAGCAGAATAACTGAGGCAGAAAAATGGATAAGTGACCTGGAAGACAGAATGGTGGAATTCACTGCTGTGAAACAGAATAAAGAAAAAAGAATGAAAAGAAATGAAGGCAGCCTAAGAGACCTCTGAGACAACATTAAATGCAACAACATTCACATTATAGGGGTCCCAGAAGAAGAGAGAGAAAAAGGACCAGAGAAAATATTTGAAGAGATTATAGTCAGAAACTTCCCTAACAAGGGAAAGGAAATAGCCACCCAAGTCCAGGAAGCACAGCAAGTCCCATAGAATAAACCCAAGGAGAAACATGCTGAAACACATAGTAATCAAACTGGCAAAAATTAAAGACAAAAATTATTGAAAGCGGCAACAGAAAAATGACAAATAACATACAAGGGAACTCCCATAAGGTTAACAGCTGATTTCTCAGCAGAAACTCTACAAGCCAGAAGTTCGTGGCATGATAAAGTTAAACTGATGAAAGGGAAGAACGTACAACCAAGATTACTCTACCCGGGAAGGATCTCATTTAGATTCGATGGAGAAATCAAAAGCTTTACAGACAAGAAAAGGCTAAGAGAATTCAACACCACCAAACCAGCTCTACAACAAATTCTAAAGGAACTTCTCTAAGTGAGAAACACAAGAGAAGAAAAGGACCTACATAAACAAACCCAAAACAATTAAGAAAATGGTCATAGGAACATACATATCGATAATTACCTTAAACATGAATGGATTAAATGCTCCAACCAAAAAACACAGGCTTCCTGAATGGATACAAAAACAAGACCCATATATATGCTGTCTACAAGAGACCCACTTCAGACCTAGGGACACATACAGACTGAAAGTGAGGGGATGGAAAAAGATATTCCATGCAAATGGAAATCAAAACAAAGCTGGAGTATCAATACTAATAATATCAGATAAAATAGACTTTAAAATAAAGAATGTTACAAGAGGAAAGGAAGGACACTACATAATGATCAAGGGATCAATCCAAGAAGAAGATATAACAATTATAAATATATATGCACCCAACATAGGAACACCTCAATATATAAGGCAACTGCTAACAGCTATAAAAGAGGAAATCAACAGTAACAGAATAATAGTGAGGGACTTTAACACCTCACTTACACCAATGGACAGATCATCCAAAATGAAAATAAATAAGGAAACAGAAGACACAATAGACCAGATAGATTTAATTGATATTTATAGGACATTCCATCCCAAAACAGCAGAATACACTATCTTCTCAAATGCGCACAGAACATTTTCCAGGATAGATCACATCTTGGTTCACAAATCAAGACTCAGTAAATTTAACAAAATTGAAATAATATCCAGCATCTTTTCTGACCATAACGCTATGAGATTAAAAATCAATTACAGGGAAAAAAACGTAAAGAACAGAAACACATGGAGGCTAAACAATACGTTAATAAATAAGCAAGAGATCACTGAAGAAATCAAAGAGGAATCAAAAAACACCTAGAGACAAATGACAATGAAAACACAATGATCCAAAACCTGTGGGATGCAGAAAAAGCAGTTCCAAGAGGGAAATTTATAGCTATACAACCCTACCTCAAGAAACAAGGAACAGGGCTTCCCTGGTGGCACAGTGGTTGAGAGTCTGCCTGCTGATGCAGGGGACATGGGTTCATGCCCCGGTCTAGGAAGATCCCACATGCTGCGGAGTGGGTAGGCCCGTGAGCCATGGCCACTGAGCCTGCCCATGCATAGCCTGTCTCCGCAACAGGAGAGGCAACAACAGTGAGAGGCCCGTGTACCGCAAAAAAAAAAAAAAAAAGAAAAAAAGAAAAGAAACAAGAAACATCTCATGTAAACAATCTAACCTTACACCTACAGGAACTAGAGAAAGAAGAACAAACAAAAGCCAAAGTTAGCATAAGGAAAGAAATCATAAACATCAGAGCAGAAATAAATGAAATAGAAACAAAGAAAACAATAGCAAAGATCAATAAAACTAAAAACTGGTTCTTTGAGAAGATAAACAAAATTGATAAACCAGTAGTCAGACTCATCAAAAAAAAGAGGGAAAGGACTCAAATCAATAAAATTAGAAACGAAAAAAGAGAAGTTACAACAGACACCACAGAAATACAAAGCATCCTAAGAGACTACTACAAGCAACACTATGCCAATAAAATGGACCACCTGGAAGAAATGGACAAATTCTTAGAAAGGTACAACCTTCCAAGACTGAACCAGGAAGAAATAGAATATATGGACAGACCAATCACAAGTAATGAAATTGAAACTGTGATTAAAAATCTTCCAACAAACAAACTCCCAAACTCATTCTATGAGGCCACCAACACCCTGATACCAAAACCAGAGAAAGATGTCAAAAAGAAAGAAAATTACAGACCAATATCACTGATGAACATAGATGCAAAAATCCTCAACAAAATACTGGCAAATAGAACCCAACAACACATTAAAAGGATCTTACCATGATCAAGTGGGATTTATCCCACGGATGCAAGGATTCTTCAATATATGCAAATCAATCAATGTGATACACCATATTAACAAATTGTAGAATAAAAACCACATGTTCATCTCAATAGATGCAGAAAAAGCTTTTGACAAAATTCCACACCCATTTATGATCAAAATTCTCCAGAAAGTGGGCATAGAGGGAAACTACCTCAACATAATAAAGGCCATATATGACTAACCCACAGCAAACATCATTCTCAATGGTGAAAAATTGAAAGCATTTCCTCTAAGATCAGGAACAAGACAAGGATGTCCACTCTCACCCCTATTATTCAACATAGTTTTGGAAGTCCTAGCCACGGCAATCACAGAAGAAAAAGGAATAAAAGAATACAAATTGGAAAAGAAAAAGTAAAATTGTCACTGTTTGCAGATGACATGATACTATTCATAAAGAATCCTAAAGATGCTACCAGAAAACTACTAGAGCTAATCAATGAATTTGGTAAAGTTGCAGGATATAAACTTAATGAACAGAAATCTCCTGCATTCCTATACACTAATGATGAAAAATCTGAAAGAGAAATTAAGGAAACACTCCCATTTACCACTGCAACAAAAAGAATAAAATACCTAGGAATAAACCTACCTAGGGAGAAAAAAGACCTGTGTGCAGAAAACTATAAGACACTTATGAAACAAATTAAAGATGATACCAACAGATGGAGAGATATACCAAGTTCTTGGATTGGAAGAATCAGTATTGTGGAAATGATTATACTACCCAAAGCAATCTACAGATTCAATGTAATCCCTATCAAAATACCAATGGCATTTTTTACGGAACTAGCACAAAAAATCTTAAAATTTGTATGGAGACATAAAAGACCCCGAATAGACAAAGCAGTCTTGAGGGGAAAAAAACGGAGCTGGAGGAATCAGACTCCCTGAATTCAGACCATACTACAAAGCTACAGTAATCAAGACAATATGGTACTGGCACAAAAACAGAAACATAGATCAATGGAACAAGATAGAAAGCCCAGAGATAAACACACGCACCTATGGTCAACTAATC
>NC_041225.1:89580179-89595551 GCF_002837175.3 Physeter macrocephalus | reverse complement strand
GAGTCTGTCATACAGAGTGAAGTAAGTCAGAAGGAGAAAAACAAATACCGTATGCTAACACATATATATGGAATCTAAGAAAAAAAATGTCATGAAGAGCCTAGGGGTAGGACGGGAATAAAACACAGACCTACTAGAGCATGGACTTGAGGATATGGGGAGGGGAAATGGTAAGCTGTGACGAAGTGAGAGAGTGGCATGGACATATATACACTACCAAACGTAGGGTGGATAGCCAGTGGGAAGCAGTGGCATGGCACAGGGAGATCAGCTAGGTGGTTTGTTACCACCTAGAGGGGTGAGATAGTGAGAGCGGGAGGGCAGGAGATGCAAGAGGGAAGAGATACGGGAACATATGTATATGCATAACTGATTCACTTTGTTGTAAAGCAGAAACTATCACACCATTGTAAAGCAATTATACTCCAATAAAGATGTTAAAAAAAAAAAGACCCAATGCAACCAAAAAAAAAAACTATTTTTTGTAAAGCATTTTATTTATATTAATATATAATGTGTTTTATTACTGTTATTTTGAAATGAGTTAACAAATATTTTAAAGATCTCTCAGCTTTAATTTCTAACATGGTAAATATTAACAAGTATAACATTCTTTGGGGTCCTCAATAACTTTTAAGAGTGTGAAATTCTCCTAAGACTAAAATGTTTGAGGACAGCTATACTAGAGAATATGCTTCAGGAGGAAGAAAAAGGATCTAGAAAATGTGGACTCCAATACAAGAAAGATGAGTGTGAAGCCCATGGTGACAGCTATACTAATTCTCTCTTGTGCTATAACAAATTACCACAAATTTAGTGGCTTAAAACAGCACAAGTTTATTACCTCACAGTTTCTGCAGAATTCCAGGGCTTCTAGATCACCCTTAGCAGGTCAAGTTCACACTTCACTCTGTGACCTCCCCTTCTGCCTCATCTTTCCTGCCACATATCTCTGACCAACTTTCTGTCTCCCTCTTCTACTTTAAGGGCTCATGTGGCTACACTGAGCCCACAAGGCTGGTCTCCCTATTTTAAGGTCAGCTGATTAGTGAACTTAATAACGTCTGCAAAGTTCCCCCCATAATAGTACCCTGACTGGTGTTTTCTCGAATAAACAGTGGATTGAAGTCTTGGGAAATGTCTTTAGAATGCTGCCTATCACAACAGCAAAGGGAAATTTCCAGATAACAGCAGGTAGTGGTCTAGGCCCCAACAACTCCAGATTGGTATAGCAGACAGAGGAATACAAAATAAAAGAAAAGAAACAGATATGTTAGAGGATATGAAAAATTTTATTGAAAGGCATAGTACAGAAATGTTAGAGTGTTTAGATAAACTTAGAAAGAAGCTTGTAGGAAGCTAGGCAAATGAAAAATCAATGTGCTTCTCATTACAGGACAAAATGAGGAATTTAAAAAGAAAGGAGGCCCAATCATCATGAACCTCTTGGCTTGCCAGTGGAACAATCTTTGCATAATCCTAATAATGTAAACACTGATTTAACAAAAAGAAAAATATATAACTATTATGAGAGTGAAAGAAGGGGAAGAGGTGGTTAAGAAAACACTAACTGTTGATTTAACAATAAGAAAAATATATAACTATGATGGGAGTGAAAGATGGGGGTGGTTAAGGAAGTCAACTGATAAATTTTAAAATGGTAGTATTAGTCTATTGTTTAGAAATGTGGGGAGGATTAGCTCAAGATGGGGGAGTAGAATAATGTGAACTTACCCCTGCTTATGCAAACACCAAAATCACAACCAACTTCTAAACAACCATTGGCAAAAAAAGCTGGATCCTACATCCAAAGGCAAAGAAGCCACAGTGAGATGGTAGGAGGGGTACAACTGTGATAAAATAAAATCCCATACCCACTGGGTGGGCAACCCACAAACTGGAAAACAATTATACCACAGAAGTTCTCCCAAAGTAGTGAAAGTCCTGAGCCCCACATCAGGCTTCCCAGCCTGGGGGTCTAGCAAAGGGAGGAGAAGCACCCTGAGAATCTGGCTTTGAAGGCCAGTGGGGTTTGACTGCAGGAATTCCACAGGGCTAAAGGAAGCAGATACTCCACTCTTGGAGGGCAAACACAAGCTTGCATGCGCACATGGACCCAGGAAAAAAAGCAGTGACCTCATAAGAGACTGGGCCAGGCCTACTTGCTAGTATGGGAGAGTCTGCTGTAGAGGCAGGGGGCAGCTGTGGCTCATGGCAGGGACAAAGACATGGGCAGTGGCAGATCTGGGGAGTACTCATTGGTGTGAGCCCTCCCAGAGGTCACCATTAGCACCACCCTACAGCTTGTAGACTCCAGTGTTGGGATGCCTCAGGCCAAGCAACCAACAGGGCAAGAACACAGACCCACCCATCAGCAGACAAGCTGCTGAAAGTCTTCTTGAGCACAGCCCTGACCACCAGAGGGACAAGACCCAGCTCCACCCACCAGTAGGCAGGAACCAGCCTGTCCCATCAGGAAGCCTGCACAAGCCTCTTAGACAGCCTCATCCACCAGAGGGAAGACAGCAAAAGCAAGAAGAACTACAATCCTGCAGCCTGTGGAATGGAAACCACAATCACAGAAAGTTAGACAAAATGAGAGGGAAGAGGAACATGTCCCAGATGAAGGAACAAGATAAAACCCCAGAAGAACAAATAAGTGAAGTGAAGATAGGCAACCTACCAGGAAAAGAATTCAGAATAATGATAGCGAAGATGATCCAAGAGCTCAGAAAAAGAATGGAGGCAAGGATGGAGAAGATGGAAGAAATGTTTAACAAAGACATAGAAGAAATAAGAACAAACAGAGATGAATAATACAATAACTGAAATGAAAACTACACTAGAAGGAATCAATAGCAGAATAAGTGAGACAGAAGAACGGATATGTGAGCTGGAAGACGGAATGGTGAAAATCACTGTTGTGGAACAGAATAAAGAAAAAAGAATGAAAAGAAATGAAGACAGCCTAAGAGACTTCTGGAAAAACATTAAATGCACCAACCTTCACATTATAGAGGTCCCAGAAGGAGAAGAGAGAGAGAAAAGACATGAGAAAATTTTGACAAGATAATAGCTGAAAAATTCCCTAACATGGGAAAGCTAACAATCACCCAAGTCCAGGAAGCAAAGAGAGTCCCAGGAAGGATAAACCCAAGGAGGAACACATCGAGACAAATATCAGTCAAACTGACAAAAATTAAAGACAAAGAGAAAATATTAAAAGCAACAAGAGAAAAGTAACATAACATACAGGGGAACTCCCATAAGGTTATAAGCTGATTTCTCAGCAGAAACTCTGCACTCTGAAGGGAGTGGCAGGAGACATTTAAAGTGATGAAAGGGAAAAACCTACAACCAAGAATAATCTACCAAGCATGTCTCTCATTCAGATTTGATAGAGAAATCAAAAGCCTTACACACAAGCAAAAGCTAAGAGAATTTAGCACCACCAGACCAGCTTTGCAACAAATGCTAAAGGAAATTCTCTAGGTGGAGAAGAAAAGGTTACAACTAGAAACAGGAAAATTACTAATGGAAAAGTTCACCAGTAAAGGCAAACATACAGTAAAAGTAGGAAATAATCTGCACAAAAATATTATATCAAAACCAGCAATTGTGAGAAGAGAGCACAAATGCAGGATATTGGAAATTAAAAGAGCAGAAACTTAAAACAATCTTGTTTATATACAGACTGCTATATCAAAACCTCATGGTAACCACAAACCAAAAACCTACAGTAGATATACACACAAAAAAGAAAGAGGAATCCAAGCACAGCACTAAAAATAGTCATCAAATCAAAAGAGAAGAGAATAAAAGAGGAAGGGAAGAAAAAACACCTACAAAAACAAACCCAAAACAATTAACAAAATGGCAATAAGAACATACATATCGGTAATTACATTAAATGTAAATGGATTAAATGCTCCAATCAAAACACAGACTGGGGGCTTCCCTGGTGGCGCAGTGGTTGCGCGTCCGCCTGCCGATGCAGGGGAACCGGGTTCGTGCCCCGGTCTGGGAGGATCCCACATGCCGCAGAGCGGCTGGGCCCGTGAGCCATGGCCGCTGGGCCTGCGCATCTGGAGCCTGTGCTCCGCAACGGGAGAGGCCACAACAGAGGGAGGCCCGCATACCACAAAAAAAAAAAAAAAAAAAAAAAAAACAGACTGGCTGAATGGATATGAAAATAAGACCAATATATATGCTGTCTCCAAGAGACCAACTTCAGATCTAGATACACATACAGACTGAAAGTGACAGGATGGGAAAAGTTATTCCATGCAAATGGAAATCAAAAGAAAGCTGGAGTAGTAATACTCACATGGCTGAGCAATACTCTCAGACAAAATAGACTTTAAAATAAAGCACGTTACAAGAGAGAAAGAAGGACAGTACATAATGATCAAGAGATCAATCCAAGAAGAAGATAACAATTGTAAATATATATGCACCCAACATAGGAGCACCTCAATATATAAAGCAAATAATAACACCCATAAAGGGAGAAATTGAGAGTAACATAATAATAGCGGGGACTTTAACAACCCACTTTCATCAATGGACAGATCAACCAGATGGAAAATCAACAAGGAAACACAGGCTTTAAATGACACATTAGAATAGAGGTACTTAATTGATATTTATAGAACATTCCATCCAAAAGCAGCAGAACATTCTTCTCAAGTGCACATGGAACATTCTCCAGGATTGATCACATGCTGGGGTACAAAGTGAGCATCAGTAAATTTTTAAAAATTGAAATGATATCAAGCAACTTTTCCAAACACACTATGAGATTAGAGATCAACTACGAGGGCTTCCTTGGTGACACAGTTGTTAAGAATCTGCCTGCCAATGCAGGGAACATGGGTTCAAACCCTGGTCTAGGAAGATCCCACATGCTGCGGAGCAACTAAGCCCATATGCCACAGCTACGGAGCCTGTGCTCTAGAGCCTGCAAGCCACAACTACTGAGCCCACATGTCACAACTACTGAACCCCGTGTGCCTAGAGCCCGTGCTCCACAACAAGAAGTCGCCACAAGGAGAAGCCCGCGCACCACAACAAAGAGTAGCTCTCACTCACTGCAACTAGAGAAAGCCCATGTGCAGCAACGAAGACCCAATGCAGCCATAAATAAATAAATAAATAAATAAATAAATAAATAAATAAAAAGTTTTTTTTAAAGAAAGAAATCAACTACAAGAAAAAAATTGTAAAAAAAATAAAACCCACAAATACATGGAGGCTAAACAATATGCTACTAAACAACCAATGGATCACTGAAGAAATCAAAGAGGAAATCAAAAAATACCTAGAGACAAATGAAAATGAAAGTACAGTGATCCAAAACCTGTGGGGCTCAGCAAAAGCAGTTCTAAGAGGGAAGTTTATAGCAATACAATCATGCCTCAGGAAACAAGAAAAGTCACAAATAACCTAACCTTACACCTAAAGCAACTAGAGAAAGAAGAAAAAACAAAACCCAGAGTTAGCAGGAGGAAAGAAATCATAAAGATCAGAGTAGAAATGAATGAAATAGAAATGAAGAAAACAATAGAAATGATCAATACAACTAAAAGATGGTTATTTGAAAAGACAAATATTGACAAAACCTTTAGCCAGACTCATCAAGAAAAAAAGGGAGAGGGCTCAAATCAATAAAATTAGAAATGAAAAAGGAGAAATTACAACCGACACCAGAGAAATACAAAGGATCAGAAGAGACTACAACAAGCAACTCTATGCCTTTAAAATGGACAACCTGGAAGAAATGGACAAATTCTTAGAAAGGTAGAATCTCCCAAGACTGAACCAAGAAGAAATAGAAAATATGAACAGATGAATCACAAGTACTGAAATTGAAACTGTTATATAAAAACTCCCAACAAACTAAAGTCCAGGACCTGTTGGCTTCACAGGTGAATTCTATCAAACACTTAGAGAAGAGTTAACACCTATCCTTCTGAATCTATTCCAAAAATTTGCAGAGGGAGGAATACTTCCAAACACATTCTATGAGGCCACCATCACCCTGATACCAAAAGCAGACAAAGATACCACAAAAAAAGAAAATTACAGGCCAATATCACTGATGAACATAGACCCAAAAATCCTCAAAAAAAATACTAGCAATCCAAATCCAACAATACATTAAAAGGATCATACACCATGATTAAGTGGGATTTATCCCAGGGATGCAAGGATTTTTCAATATCCACAAATCAATCAGTGTGATACACCACATAACAAACAAGAATAAAAACCATATGATCATCTCAATAGATGCCAAAAAAGCTTTTGACAAAATTCAACACCTATTTATGATAAAAACTCTCCAGAACGTGGGCATAGAGGGACCCTACCTCAACATAATAAAGGCCTTATATGACAAACCTCCAGCAAACAACATACTCAACAGTGAAAAATTGAAAGCATTTCCTCTAAGATAAGGAACAAGACAAAGATGTCCACTCTCATCACTATTATTCAACATAGTTTTGAAAGTCATATCCATGGCAAACAGAGAAAGAAAAAATAAAAGGAATTCAAATTGGGAAAGAAGTAAAATTGTCACTGTTTGCAGATGACATGATATTATACATAGAAAATCCTAAAGATGCCACCAGAAAACTACTAGAGCTCATTAATGAATTTGGTAAAGTTGCAGGATACAAAATTGATACACAGAAATTTGTTGCATTTCTATACATTAACAACAAAAGATCAGAAAGAAATATTCAAGAAACAATCCCATTTACCATTGTATCAATAAATAAATAAATAAAATACCTAAGAATAAACCTACCTAAGGAGACAAAAGACCTGTACTCCAAAAACTATAAGACACTGATGAAAGAAATCAAAGATGACACAAACAGGTGGAAAGATATACCATGATCTTGGATTAGAAGAATCAATATTGTCAAAATGACTATACTATCCAATGCAATCTATAGATTCAATGCAAAGACTATCAAATTACCAATGGCATTTTTTCACAGAACTAGAACAAATATATCTTAAAATTTATTGGAAACACAAAAGACCCTGAATAGCCAAAGCAATCTTGAGAAAGAAAAACAGCTGGAGGAATCAGGCTCGCAGACTTCAGACTATACTACAAAGCTACAGTCTTCAAAATAGTATGGTACTGGCACAAAAACATAAATATAGATCAATGGAACAGCATAGAAAGCCCAGAGATAAACCCATGCACCTATGACCAATTAATCTACAATAAAGTAGGCAAGACTATACAATGGAAGAAAGACAGTCTCTTCAACAAATGGTGCTGGGAAAACTAGACAGATACATATTAAAAAATGAAATTAGAACACTCTTTAACACCATACACAAAAATAAGCTCAAAATGGATTAAAGACCTAAATGTAAGACATAGGCAGAACACAATTTGACATAAATCACAGAAGTACCTTTTTTGATCCACCTCCTAGAGTACTGGAAATAAAAACAAAAATAAACAAATGGGACCTAATTAAACTCAAAAGCTTTTGCACAGCCAAGGAAACCATAAACAAAACAAAAAGACAACCCACAGAATGTGAGAAAATATTTGCAAACGATGTTACTAACAAGGGATTAGTCTCCAAAATTTACAAACAGCTCATGTGGCTTAATATCAAAGAAACAAACAACCCAATCAAAAAATGGGCAGAAGAACTAAAGAGACATTTCTCCAAAGAAGACATACAGATGGCCAAGAGGCACATGAAAGATGCTCAACATCACTAATTATTAGAGAAACGCAAATCAAAACTACAATGAGGTATCACCTCACACCAGTCAGAATGGCTGTCATCAGAAAATCTACAAACTACAAATGGTGGAGAGGGTGTGGAGAAAAGGGAACCCTCTTGCACTGTTGGTGGCAATGTATCATCACTAATCATTAGAGAAATACAAATCAAAACTACAATGAGATATCACCTCACACCACTCAGAATGGCCTTCATCAAAAAATCTGCAAACAATAAATGCTGCAGGGGGTGTGGAGAAAATAGAACCCTCCTACACTGTTGGTGGGAATGTAAATTGGTACCGCCACTATGGAGAACAGTGTGAGGATCCTTTAAAAACTAAAAATAGAGCTACCATATGATCCTGCAATCCCACTCTTGGGCATATATCTGGAGAGAAACATGGTTCAAAAGGATATACGCACCCCATTGTTCATTGCAGCACTGTTTACAATAGCCAAGACGTTGAAGTAACATAAATGTCCACTGACAGATGAATGGATAAAGAAGATGTGGTACATATATACAAAGTGTCTATATTGTAAATATAAAAATAAAGAATGAAATAATGCCATATCCGGCAACATGGATGGACCTGGAGATTATCATACTAATTGAAGTAAGTCAGACAGAGAAAGACAAATATCATATGATATCACTTGCTGCAGATTCTAATAAAAAATGATACAAATGAACTTATTTACAAAACAGAAAAAAACTCACAGACTTAGAGAACAAACTTATGGTTACCAGAAGAGAAGGGTGGAGGTGAGGGATAGATTGGGAGTTCTGGATCAACATGTACACATAGCTATATTTAACACAAAATGCCTTTCCTTGAAAAAGAAAAGAAAAGAAATATGGAAGTAAATAGCAAAGAGAAAAACTAGAATAGCTGAACATGGTTGTCTCTGAGGATTATGACTGGGACAGGAGTAGGAAAGGCATGGCTGATTCTCATTATAAGCCTACTAGTACTGTGCCAGGCATTCTCTCTGCTCTACATGCACACTGCCCCTCTCCCATCCACTCGTTACCTTCTCTGTCCTACTCTGAGCCCCAGGAGGCTGACCTTGATGTTTCTTTGCCCCTGGGTTCTGGTTGAATCAGCCATTGGGAGGCACTGCAGAGATAAAATTGTGGAAGGAGAGAGGGATTTCCTGCATTGTGGTAACCTCCCTGAGCTGCAGGGTGTTTCTAAGCAGGGCATTCATTTCTCATCCAAGCTCCAGCTCTCACCAGCTCTTGTGCAATGTCCCCTCCCCTTGCTCCTTCAGACCCAGGAATGGGAACAGCTTCTCAATGTCCCTTGCTGTGAATCTTAATCCCACCCACACCTCTGAAAATTGCCCCTTTACTAAAGTCTCTTGAACTTCTTGAGTGCCTTAGTTTTCTGCCAGGACCCTGACAGATATTGATACAAATACTATACTGTGTGACTTTTTAAAATTTTTTACATGCCCAAATTATATTCTAAAAAAAAAGTAATGGCCCATTTTCTTTAAAAATGTCAAAATCATAAATAACAAAACCTAAAGACCTGATACAGATTTAAGAAGACCAAAAAAAAAAAAAAAAAAAAAAGACATGAAAACTAGATAAAAGGAATGACCCTGGGTTGCATCTCAATAAGAAAAAAATTATGAAAATTCAATTATTGAGACAGACAATTGACAGAATTTGAATAAATCCATACATTACGTTAGATTGTAATAAGGTTAGATTTCCTGGTTTTTATCACTGTCTCATGGTTAAGTAAGTGAATGCCCTTGTTCTTAGAAAAAAGTTACTGAAGTATTTAGGAGTTAATGGGCATCACGTCTGCAATTTACTCTTAAATAGTTCAGAATAAAAATTATATAATAATAATATATATAATAAAGGGTGATAAATAGAGAAAATGAATCTAGGTGACGGTGATATGGGAGTCTTTTGTATTAGTCTTGCACCTGAAGTTTGAAATTATTTCAAAATGTAAAGTTAAAATCATAAAAAAAAAAAACTAAAGACCTGATACAGATTTAAAAAGACCAAAAAAAAAAAAAAAAAAAAAAGACATGAAAACTAGATAAAAGGAATGACCCTGGGTTGCATCTCAATAAGAAAAAAATTATGAAAATTCAATTATTGAGACAGACAATTGACAGAATTTGAATAAATCCATACATTACGTTAGATTGTAATAAGGTTAGATTTCCTGGTTTTTATCACTGTCTCATGGTTAAGTAAGTGAATGCCCTTGTTCTTAGAAAAAAGTTACTGAAGTATTTAGGAGTTAATGGGCATCACGTCTGCAATTTACTCTTAAATAGTTCAGAATAAAAATTATATAATAATAATATATATAATAAAGGGTGATAAATAGAGAAAATGAATCTAGGTGACGGTGATATGGGAGTCTTTTGTATTAGTCTTGCACCTGAAGTTTGAAATTATTTCAAAATGTAAAGTTTAAAAAACATTATATGAGTTATTTTGACAAAAGACTTAAGTAATTTGGTACTGGTACATAATAGGTCAATGGAACAGAACAGAGAATACATAAATACATATATCCCAGCACGTATGGAATTTAATACATTAAAAGGGTGGTGTTTTGGGAATTCCCTGGTGGTCCAGGGGTTAGGACTCAGCGCTTTCACTGCTGGGGTGCAGGTTTGATCCCTGATCAGGGAACTAAGATCCTGGAAGCTGCATGGCACAGTCAAAAAAAAAAGGGGGGAGGTAGCATTTCATACATAAAATAGATAAACAACAAGGTCTTCCTGTACAGCACAGGGAACTATATTCAATATCCTGTAATAACCATATTGGAAAAGAATATGAAAAAGAATATATATGTATGTATGTATAACTCAATCACTTTGCTGTACACAGAAACTAACACAATATTGTAAATCAACTATACCTCAATTTTTAAAAAAAGGGTGGCATTTCAAAACATCATGTGCTGAGGGCAGGGGTGGGGATGAATTTTTTAAATGGTATATGAATAACTAAGTAGCCATCCAGAAAAGAAGTATCATTGGCTCCCTACATCGCTCTATAGGCCAAAATAAATTCCAAATGGATCAAAAGCTTAAGCATTAAAAGAAAACAAAAAAATATTAGAAAAAGAAAAACTATGAGAGCAGGAGACTTAGTAGGGGCCACATCTATAGGAGTCAAAGTCTCCAGACAACTGATCATCCAGTCGCTCTTCAGCTGGCTGCCATCTCCTAACCAGCCTTGGCCAATCCTCTGACTGGGCCTTTGTATAGAGAATTAATGGTGCAAAGACAGGAAGGTTGTGGGTAGTGGCAGCATGGCAGCATTTGTTGGCCAGGGGTAGTGGTGGCAGCAGCAAGCAGCACTGACAGAGGTTGAAGGAAGGGGGCAGCTGAGGAGTCCCTGCTCAGAGGACAGCGAGGTGTCCTCACCAGACCTATCCTGTGGGAGAATCTAGCTGTGTTTCTGGTTGTCCAGCTTCCCTTTCTTCTCACCCACTTTCCAAGCCTGCTTCTTTAGGCTACTGTTGATCCTATGAGCTACTTGATATTAAATTCCTTTTCTGTTTAAAATCAACCATGGTTAGTTTCTCTTGCTTACTACTTAGAATGTTAACTATACATACACACACACGTATACTCACACACATTCATTTTTACAAAAATGGTATGCATATGCATAGATAGATACATAGATAGATAGATCAGTCACATATATGTCACTATATGGCTTGGTTTTTCCCTTTTCTGCCTTAAAATTATAAATGTATAGGGTGATAGCTTCAAGATGGCAGAGGAGTAAGACGTGGAGATCACCCTCCTCCCCACAAATACATCAAAAATACATCTACATGTGGAACAGCTCCTACAGAACACCTACTGAACGCTGGCAGAAGATCTCAGACTTCCCAAAAGGCAAGAAACCCCCCCATGTACCTGGGTAGAGCAAAAGAAAAAACAGAGATAAGAGAATAGGGATGGGACCTGCATCTCAGGGAGGGAGCTGTAAAGGAGGAAAAACTTTCCACACACAAGGAAGCCTCTTCAAAGGCAGAGATGGCGGGGGGAAGCTTTGGAGCCACAGAGGAGAGTGCAGCAACAGGGGTGCGGAGGGCAAAGTGGAGAGATTCCCGCACAAAGGATCAGTGGCACCCACCTCTCACCAGCCTGAGAGGCTTGTCTGCTCACCTGCCGGGATGTGTGGGGGATGGGAGCTGAGGCTCGAGCTTCAGAGGTCGATCCCAAGGAGAGGACTGGGGTTGGCTGCGTGAACACAGCCTGAAGGGGGCTAATATGCCACAGCTAGCCAGGAGGGAGTCTGGGAAAATGTCTGGAAGTGCCTAAGAGACAAGAGACCATTGTTTCAGAGTGTGCAAGGACAGGGGATTCAGAGCACTGCCTAAACGAGCTAGAGAGATGGGCGTGAGGCGCAGCTATCAGCGAGGACAGGAGAGACAGGCATGAGACACTAAGGCTGCTGCTGCAGCCACCAAGAAACCTGTGTGCAAGCACAGGTCACTATCCACACCTCTCCTCCCAGGTGCCTGTGCAGCCCGCCACTCCCAGGGTCCTGATATCCAGGGACAACGTCCCCAGAAGAACACACATCATGCCTCAGGCTGTTACAATGTCATGCTGGCCTCTGCTGCTGCAGGGTCACCCCGCATTCCATACCCCTCCCTCCCCCTGGTCTGAGTGAGCCAGAGACCCTGATCAGCTGCTACTTTAACCCCGTCCTGTCTGGGTGGGGAACAGATGCCCTCAGGTGACCTACACAGAGGCGGGGCCAAATCCAAAGCTGAACCCCAGGAGCTGTGCGAACAAAGAAGAGAAAGGGAAAATTCTCCATGCAGCCTCAGAAGCAGCACATTAAATCTGCACAATCAAATTGATGTACCCTTCATCTGTGGAATACCTGAATAGACAAAGAATCATCCCAAAATTGAGGCAGTTGACTTTGGGATCAACTGTAGACTTGGGGTTTGCTTTCTGCATCTAATTTGTTTCTGGTTTTATGTTTATCTCAGTTTAGTATTTAGAGCTTATTATAATTGGTAGATTTGTTTATTGATTTCATTGCTCTCTTCCTTTTTAAAAAAAATATATTTTTTCCTTTTTCTCCCTTTGTGGGTGTGTATATGTATGCTTCTTTCTGTGATTTTGTCTGTATAGCTTTGCTTTTACCATTTGTCCTCCACTTCTGTCTGTCCTTTTTTTTTTTTTTAGTACAGTTTTTAACACTTCTTATCATTGTTGGATTTGTTTTTTGGTTTGGTTGGTCTCTTCTTTCTTTTATTCTTTTTTTTTATTACTTTTTAGTTTTTGTTATTTTTATTAATTTATTTCTTATTTTAAAACCTTTATTTTCTTTATTTATTTTTTTCTTTCTTTCTTTCTCCATTTCCTTCTGAGCCATGTGGCTGACACGGTATTCATGCTCCACCAAGGGGTCAGGCCTGTGCCTCTGAGGTGAGAGAGCCAAGTTCAAGACATTGGTCCGCCAGAGACCTCCTGGCTCCACGTAATATCAAATGACGAAAGCTCTCGCAGAGATCTCGATCTCAACACTAACACCCAGCTCCACTCAACAACGAGCAAGCTACAGTGCTGGACACCCTATGCCAAAGAACTAGAAAGACAGGGACACAACCCCACCCATTAGCAGAGAGGCTGCCTCAAATCATAATAAGGTCACAGACACACCAAAACCCACCACCAGACGTGGTCCTGCCCACTAGAAATACAAGATCCAGCCTCATCCACCAGAAAACAGGCACCAGTCCACTCCACCAGGAAGCCTACATAACACATTGAACCAACCTTAGCCACTGGGGGAAGACACCAAAAACAACGGGAACTATGAACCTGCAGCCTGCAAAAAGGAGGCCCCAAACACAGTAAGTTAAGCAAAATGAGAAGACAGAGAAACCCACAGCAGATAAAGGAGCAAGGTAAAAACTCACCAGACCAAACAAACAAAGAGGAAATAGGGAGTCTACCTGAAAAGGAATTCAGAGTAATGATAATAAAGATGTTCCAAAATCTTGGAAATAGAATGGAGAAAATACAAGAAACGTTTAACAAGGACCTAGAAGAACTAAAGAGCAAACAAACAATGATGAACATCACAATAAATGAAATTAAATATTCTCCAGAAGGAATCAATGGCAGAATAACTGAGGTAGAAGAAGGGAGAAGTGATCAGGAAGGTAAAATAGTGGAAAATACTATTGCAGAGAAGAAAAAAGAATGAAAAGAATTGAGGACAGTCTCAGAGACGTCTGGGACAACATGAAACGCACCAACATTCAAATTATAGGGGTCCCAAAAGAAGAAGAGAAAAAGAAAGGGACTGAGAAAGTATTAGAAGAGATTATAGTTGAAAACTTCCCTAATATGGAAAGGAAAGAGTCAAGCAAGTCCAGGAAGGGCAGAGAGTCCCATACAGGATAAATCCAAGGAGAAACATGCCAAGATACATATTAATCAAACTATGAAAAATTAAATACAAAGAAAAAATATTAAGAGCAGCAAGGGAAAAACAACAAATAACATACAAGGGAATCCGCATAAGGTTAACAGCTAATCTTTCAGCAGAAACACTGCAAGCCAGAAGGGAGTGGCAGGACATGTTTAAAGTGATGAAAGGGAAAAAGCTACAAACATGATTACTCTATCCAACAAGGATCTCATTCAGATTCCACAGAGCAATTAAAACCTTTACAGACAAGCAAAACTAAGAGAATTCAACACCACCAAACTAGCTTTACAACAAATCCTTAAGGAACGTCTCTAGGCAGGAAACACAGGGAAGTAAATGACCTACAATAACAAACCCAAAACATTTAAGAAAATGGTAATAGGAACATACATATCGATAATTACCTTAAATATAAATGGATAAAATGCTCCAACCAAAAGACATAGACTGGCTGAATGGGTACAAAACAAGATCCATATATATGCTGTCTACAAGAGACCCACTTCAGACCTAGGGACACATATATACTGAAAACGAGGGAATGGAAAAAATATTCCATGCAAATGGAAATCAAAAGAAAGCTGGAGTAGCTATTCTCATATCAGACAAAATAGACTTTAAAATACAGACTATTACAAGAGTCAAACCTTCATAAATTTAAGAAATTTGAAATCTTATCAGGTATCTTTTCTGACCACAATGCTATGAGACTAGATATCAATTACAGGAAAAAATTTGTAAAAAACACAAATACATGGAGGCTACACAATACACTACTAAATAAACAAGAGATAACTGAAGAAATCAAAGAGGAAATCAAAAGATACCTAGAAACAAATGATAATGAAAACACGACAACACAAAACCTATGGGATGCAGCAAAAGCAGTTCTAAGAGGGAAGTTTATAGCAATACAATCCTACCTTAAGAAACAAGAAACTTCTCAAATAAACAATCTAACCATACACCTCAAGCATTTAGAGAAAGAAGAACAAACAAAAACCCCAAGGTTAGCAGAAGGAAAGAAATCATAGGGTTCAGATCAGAAAGAAATGAAGGAAACAGTAGCAAAGATCAATAAAACTAAAAGCTGGTTCTTTGAGAAGATAAACAAAGTTGATAAACCATTAGCCAGACT
>NC_041225.1:89578915-89579941 GCF_002837175.3 Physeter macrocephalus | reverse complement strand
AAGGATCATGAGAGATTACTACTAGCAACTATATGCCAATAAAATGGACAATCTGGAAGAAATGGACATATTCTTCGAAAAGCACAACCTCCCGAGACTGAACCAGGAAAAAGTAGAAAAAATAAACCGACCAACCACAAGCATTGAAATTGAAACTGTGATTTAAAATCTTCCAACAAAGAAAAGCCCAGGACCTGATGGATCCACAGGTGAATTCTATAAAACATTTAGAGAAGAGCTAACACCTATCCTTCTCAAACTCTTCCAAAATATAGCAGAGGGAGGAACACTCCCAAACTCTTTCTACGAGGCTAAAATCACCTTGATACAAAAGCAGACAAAGATGTCACACAAAAACAGAAAACTACAAACCAATATCACTGATGAATATAGATGCAAAAATCCTTAACAAAATACTAGCAAACATAATCCAACAGCACATTAAATGGATTATACGTCATGATCAAGTGGGGTTTATCCAAGGAGTGCAAGGCTTCTTCAATATATGGAAATCAATCAATGTGATAAACCATATTAACAAATTGAAGTAGAAAAACCATATGATCATCTCAATAGATGCAGAGAAACCTTTTGACAATATTCAACTCCCATTTATGATAAAAAGCCTCCAGAAAGTAGGCATAGAGGGAACTTACCTCAACATAATAAAGGCCATATATGACAAACCCACAGCCAACATTGTTCTCAATGGTGAAAAACTGAAACCATTTCCTCTAAGATGAGGAAAAAGACAAGGTTGTCCACTCTCACCAATATTATTCAACAGAGTTTTGGAAGTTTTAGCCACAACAATCAGAGAAGAAAAAGAAATAAAAGGAATCCAAATCAGAAAAGAAGTAAAATTGTTACTGTTTGCAGATGATATGACATTATACATAAAGAATCCCAATGATACTAACAGAAAATTACTAGAGCTAACCAATGAATCTGGTAAAGTTGCAGGATACAAAATTAATGCACAGAATCTCTTGCATTCCTATACACTAATGATGAAAAATCTGAAAG
>NC_041225.1:89578299-89578886 GCF_002837175.3 Physeter macrocephalus | reverse complement strand
TATACACTAATGATGAAAAATCTGCAAGAGAAATTAAGGAAACACTCCCATTTACCACTGCAACAAAAAAGAATAAAATATCTAGGAATAAAGCTACGTAAGGAGACAAAAGACCTGTATGCAGAAAACTATAAGACACTGATGAAAGAAATTAAAGATGATACAGATGGAAAGATATACCATGTTCTTGGATTGGAACAATCAAAATTGTGAAAATGACTCTACTACCCAAAGCAATCTACATTCAATGCAATCCCTATCAAACTACCAATGGCATTTTTCACAGAACTAGAACAAAAAATTTCACAATTTGTATGGAAACACAAAAGAGGAAAACATAGGCAGAACACTCTATGACATAAATCACAGCAAGATTGTTTTTGACCCACCTCCTAGAGAAATGGAAATATAAACAAGTAAATGGGACCTAATGAAACTTAAAAGTTTTTTCACAGCAAAGGAAACCATAAACAGGATGAAAAGACTACCCTCAGAATGGGAGAAAATATTTGTAAACGAAGCAACTGACAAAGGATTAATCTCCAAAATTTACAAGCAGCTCATGCAGCTCACTATCAAAAAAACAA
>NC_041225.1:89549174-89578244 GCF_002837175.3 Physeter macrocephalus | reverse complement strand
ATTTCTCCAAAGAAGATATACAGATTGCTAACAAACACATGAAAGAATGCTCAACATCAGTAATCATTAGAGAAATGCAAATCAAAACTACAATAAGGTATCACCTCACACCAGTCCAAATGGCCATCCTTTAAAAAGCTACAAACAATAAAAGCTGGAGAGGTTGTGGAGAAAAGGGAACCCTCTTGCACTGTTGGTGGGAATGTAAATTGATACAGCCACTATGGAGAACAGTATGGAGATTCCTTATAAACCTAAAAATACGACCCAGCAATCCCACTACTGGGCTGGGCACATACCCTGATAAAACCATAATTCAAAAAGTCATGTACCACAATGTTCATTGCAGCACTATTTACAATAGCCAGGACATGGAAGCAACCTAAATGTCCATCGACAGATGAATGGATAAAGAAGATGTGGCACATATACACAAAGTAATATTACTCAGCCATAAAAAGAAATGAAATTGAGTTATTTGTAGTGAGGTGGATCGACCTAGAGACTGTCATACAGAGCGAAGTAAGTCAGAAATAGAAAAACAAATACCGTTTGCTAACACATGTATATGGAATCTAGAAAAAATTGGTTCTGAAGAACCTAAGGGCAGGAACAGGTATAAAGACATAGACGTAGAGATTGGACTTGAGGACATGGGGAGGGGGTAGGGTAAACTGGGACAAAGTGAGAGAGTGGCATGGACATATATACACTACCAAATGTAAAATAGATAGCTAGCGGGAAGCAGCCACATAGCACAGGGAGATCAACTCGGTGCTTTGTGTCCACCTAGAGGGGTGGGATAGGGAGGATGGGAGGGAGACGCAAGAGGGAGGAGATATGGGGATATATGTTTATGTATAGCTGATTCACTTTGTTTTAAAGCAGAAACTAACACACCATTGTAAAGCAATTATACTCTAATAAAGATGTTAAAAAAATTATACATGTATAAATCTGAAAAACGCATACAAAATGTTGGAAGGCTAACACAGCAAACTGCTAACAGTGGTTACTATGGGGACAGAGAGCTTAATGATGGACCTTGACTCTAGGGAACTTCCATATTTTAATCTATCTTCTGTGTTATTTAAATTTTTTAAGTTATCATAGATTCATGGACTACTTTTTTAAAAAAAGAATTATTTTAACACAATTTTTTTCAAACAAGTCTTTTACTTGTTTTACACCAGAGCCCAATTGGGGGTACCATGAAGCAGGCCGACCCTGTCCCCAGCCTCATGAAGCTGGCAGTCTCCTGGGAGACAGGGACAGGGAAACAAGCACCGGTTCAAGAGTGTGGTGAGCCCTGTGATGAGGAGAGAAAGGGCATTTGGGAGCACAGAGCGAGGGCACCTACCCTCACCTAGCAGGTGGCCTGCAAATTTTCTCAAGCCTTAGACTTAAAAAAAGAGTAGAAGTCAGGAGGCTAATGGAGGAGAGGAGAATGAGCAGAAAAGTACAACAGGAAGAGGGAACAGCATCTGCAAAGCCAGAGACCATGGCTCCCTAAGGAAATCCAGAGTGGTTAGAGTTCAAGGAGAGGGGGGAGGAGAAACAAGCATAGAGAGGCAGGCAAGGTCCCATCAGAAACCTTGTAAAGAAAGACCTTGTAAGGTCTTATTAAGCAGGTTGGACTTTATCCTAGAAGCAAATAGGTATTCAGAGAGGGCCTGAAGCAGAAAGGCTGATGGACCCACCCTTTAGCATGATCAGTTAATCAGCATCTCCTCCTCCAGACTATATCAACTGTGAAGCATGGCATTCTTACTTTCATTGTCTTACAACTGCAAAGTTTTCTCATCTTTTAGAACACTGGGTAGTGTTTTCCTAGTGTCATCTGAAGGAAGACCATCCATCCATCTGTCCCCAGCTTATAACTCCTGGCCCTTATTGCCAACTTTAACAGACACTTTTCTCTAGGGCCAACTACACCATCATTCCTAAACTACTAGCTATATAATACAATGAGAATCAAACCCAGGAAAAAAAAATAATAAAGCCCTTTCTACAAATTTAGTGTGAAAGAATCTCCTGGTGAAATCCATGGGCAGGTCTGTTTAGCCATTCAAGGCCCTATGGGGCCTAGGCTGCGTTCTCGAACGTTGGCACATACCACAATTAACACCTCAACCCGTCCTTGCCACAGACACTAATCTGCTGGCACCTGCTGGCACCATCACTCTCCCCTTCCTGCCTCCCACTGCCACATTTGCTTAAGGTTTCCTCTTATCTTGTGCCCAAACATTTGCTTTAAGGCCAGTCTACCTCTTAAGCTCTGAGCTTGAGTGTTTCCCATGACAATGAGCTCTGTTGGGAATTTTCTCTCCATTTCTGTAATGTCTGATATTTTTCTCTATTAGGACACATATTCTGACTTACAGACATTTTCACTTTTACGAACTGCTTTGTGAAATCACTGTGATTCATGTCACTCGTAATTAGGAATGAAAATTAGGAGAAAACCAATTTAGCTTCTTGCTTTTAGCATGACAAGAGAATAATCCAAAAATTATCCCTAAGATTTTCATTCAGCATTCACCTGGTATTTTACTATCTCAAAGCACCAAAGGCAAATAAGAAATACTATCACCCATTGTCTTGAAATATAGTTTCACAGTTGTTTATTCAGAAATCACACATTTCTTTAAAACAAATTGAGGGTCTTTAGTAAATTCACTATCTTTGTGTAATTTTAGAAGCCAAACATTGATCTTTGCTTCATGACAATCTGGTGTGACATTCCTGAGATAGGACAGATGACTTCTACAACTCTCACTGCCCTGCTGCTCCCTGGTCAGTCTCTATTTTTTTGAAGTATAGTCGATTTAAATATTATATTAGTTTCAGGTATACAGCATAGTGATTCAGTATTTTTACAGATTATATACTCCATTAAAAGTTATTACAAAATAATGGCTATAATTCCCTGTGCTATACAATATACCCTTGTTGTTTACCTATTTTATACATAGTGGTTTGTATATGTTAATCCCATATCCCTAATTTGCCCCTCCCCCTTCCCTGTCCCCTCTGGTAACCACTAGTTTGTTTTCTGTATCTGTGAGTCTGTTTCTGTTTTGCATATACATTCGTTTGTATTATTTTTTAGATTCCACATATAAGTGATATCATACAGTATGTCTTTGTCTGACTTATTTCAGTAAGCATAATATTCTATAAATGGCAGAATTTCATTCTTTTTCTATGGCTCAGTACACTGTTGGTGGGAATGTAAATTGGTGCAGCCACTATAGAAAACGGTATGGAGGTTCCTCAGAAACCTAAAAATAGAACTACCATATGACACAGAAATTCCACTTCTGGGTATATATCCAGAAAAAAACAACAAAAACAATAAGTAGAAAAGATACATGTACCCCAACGTTCATAGCAGCACTATTTACAACTGCCAAGATATGGAAGCAACCCAAGTTGCTTCATTCAACAGGTGAATGGTCAGTCTCTATTTACCTTCTTCAATAAGGTAGAGATGTGCTCATTGTCAGCTCATCAAGAAAACACTGTGAACTGACAGGCATAGACATCTTTTTAAAAGCATGTCTTTCTCTGTTCACTGTATTAGACTCTATTTGGCAGTGGGGAGCAAAAGGAACATGTTGTCTGTCTTGGGTAAAAGCTCTCCAGCATCCCCAAAGAGGTCCTTCACAGTGACATTAATAATCTCAGTATGTCTCAGACTAAGAAACCTGGGGTTGTCAGCACATCAAAATAACTTTTTCTCAGAAGCAAACTCTCAGTAACCAAGCCCAATGTCTGATGTGCAGACATATCTCCATTTATGCTGTTTCCCTTATGTGTGTTTGGCAGAGTCTTCATTTCTTATTTAGAGCTTTTATTATCATAGACAAGCCACATTCAGAATAGAAAGGGTTTCAATGCTCAGTAAGTATTACTGAAGGCTGACGCTGAAGTTGACAAAAGCTGTAGTAGCAGTACCCAGTGTTGATTCAACACTGTGTTCCCAGCATGGTACTGAGGGCTTTACTAGCATTATCTCATTGTGACCCTCACAATAACCTTATGGAGTAGTGATCGTTATTATCACCGAGGCTTAGAGTGTTAATATACCCACAATCCCACAGGTAAGAGTTACAAAAATGAGATGCTGTGGCTGAGACTTCTAGATGTCCACCAAAATCTGTCCATCACTTGACCATAACAATAGAGTTGTGGCTGGGCACATGGCCCCCTAGGCAGAAACTATTTCCTCACTGTCCTTGCAACTAGATGTGGCTACTTGACTAAGTATGGATAAATGAGATTTGAACTGAAGTAATGTATACAACTTCTTAGTCCTCTCCAACTTAAAAGATGAATCCCTTGTCCTGCTAACACTCTCTTTCCCTTCCTATGAACTGGAACTGGACTTGGAGATCATCCAGCTTTGATCTAGAGTTACTCTGTCAAATACAGTAACCACTAGACACCTGTGGCCATTTAAATTTAAATTAATTAAAATTAAGCAAAATTAAAAATTTAGTTCCTCAGCCACATTTCAACTGCTAGCCACATATGGCTGGTGACTATCATTGTACACCACAGATGTAGAACATTTCCATCATCACAGAAAGTTCTACTGGGCAGTACTATACAGTTGGTAACCACAAAGCAATGAGATGGAAGGATCCTGGATTCCAAATGACCCCATAGAAGAGAGCTGCCCTGCTAGTCTACAGCAGTTGAATTGTTACATGGAGGAGAAATAAACTTCTACTTGATTTAAGCCAGTGTATTTTGGGGGATATTTGTTACAGCAAATTAGTTTTTACCCTAATACAGAAAACTAGGGGTGTCACTGCCAGGTAATCCAGCACAACAGCCAGTGAGTGGTGGGTCTTTCTCACCCACCCCATGGTTTCCACTGCCTAGAGACTGGACATTTGTGTTTTGATTATTTTAGATGTGGTCCGTGATGTCCCACAATTTTGACCTGTGCAGATCAACTTCTCCTCATTCTACAGCATCTCCTCTCTCTTCCTCCACGTGTTGGATGTTGTTACCATTTGATACATTGAAATATTTACAGAACTCTATAAATATGGGCATAATGCAGCCTGCAGATTCTCCCAAATGTGACCAAAACACCTCAATTCTCTCCTGTATCATTTCCTATAGGAAGTTTACTTCTAATATGTGTGTATTCTGACTGTATGCAATTTTCCAATACATCCCTTGCTTGGCAAGTCAATAATCTACAATGCGGAACAACTCTTACAAGGAGTGAAATATTCCCTATGCATAAGGCTGCCAATCCTCTTGTTTCCCTGTAATGATGCAACATGGACAGACAACTCATAGCTGGAAATGGCCGTATTCATTCATAAAGAGAAATCACTGTCATGGTGAATGGAAATAGAACACATTCCCATGATCAGCACCTTCTCTACCTGGGGCAGAGCTACCTGTGAAGCCAGGTCAGCACCAAATTGTTGCTTGGGGAATGTGGGCTCAGAACAAATGGAGCTCAATATACAATTCCAGTGGTTGAAGGCACATGAATAGGACAGGCTGTCATGCCTGGTAAATAGGACCACAATACTCAGAGGCACTGGCTCAAGCTACCCTACCTAGCGGAGGATGGGGCCCACCAACATATCTCTGGGACTCCTTCCTCACTTTCACGACTGAACAGTGCCCCCTACTGATTGACACATTCTTCTAGATATATTTGATCAGGCCTAGCTGAATCTGGGAGCAACTCAGCCTCTGAACTCACCTTGACTTTGAGGTTCCACTTTCAGAGGGCAATCTTCCTACCCTTTATTTCCAAATTCTTGGGAAAAACACACCATAGCTCATATACTAGAGCATATTATCATAAGCAAAGGGCTTTGATCATGGGATTCTGAGCAGAGCCTCACACTTGTTTCCTCTGGACTGTACGAAATCTTAACAGCAGGGACAATACATTTCTGAGGTTCAGATAGCCTACAGTGAAACAGAAGTAAAAACTCTGCATAGTGCACTCGATATACCGCTTGGAGAGAGTTTGGGAGCCTTCCGGGCCAGAATCCATAGAAAAAAATATAATTGTCATTTCTCAGAAAACACAGAGGAAATTCCTAAAATTGTCACAGCCTTAACCTGATTTGGCAGAAGAAATCACGTCCACCAAGGGGTGGTCTAAGGGTGGCCACCTTCACCAAAGGCTTGGGGAGCCAGTCTCCCTCTGCTGGTTATGGCCCAGGAATGTAGGAGTCTCTAAATTCCTAAGCCACCTGCCAGCTTTATGCTAGCGTTTCAGGACCACTTCTTACTATGAGAGTGACTGCTTTATTAATGATGAATCAGTTCAACAGACATGATGAAGGACCCATGCCCTGCCCTTAGGATTTACATTTTCCTGTAGACCAGAAGTCTGTGGATCAGTGCCAGGGAAAAAATTACCTGGAGAATTTGTTTTTAAAAAAGAGAGAACAAGAGAGATTCTTGGAGCTCCAACCTTGAGGTTCTGATTCATTCGGTCTGGGGGGTGGTATGGTCCAGAAATCAGCATTTTTAACAAATGCTGCAGAAGAATCTGATACATAGTCAGGTTTTAGAACTAGTCTTCAGAACAGTAATTGCCAAACTGAATTCCCATCAAGAGACACATAGCAGGGGCTGCTCAATCTTATGACACTCTGAAGGATACAGCCTTGGTAATGTGCAAGTCTTACCATGCCAGCTCTAACTGAACCCGTAAGCTCCCATTGAGATAATACATTACAGTGTACATGAGAATGGTTTTAACTAGGAAGGGCCTTAAATTGACTCTAATAAATTTATTTTAAAGTCAACTATTGTTAGTAACAAGTCACTTGTGAATGTGTTGATAGCAACACATCAATATCATAGCCCTTCCACAGTGGGGTTTGAAGACACAGCATCAGTCACCTCTTCTGGAAGCAATGGGAGTTTTTGGGGTAGAAATCCTCAAGGTCTGGGAGATGATTGTCCTTGCCTTGGGTGGGGAGGTAGTTTATCTTAATTTCTTCTGGTTGGGATGTAACTTTCCTTTCTCACACTCATCACTTTTGAGTCTCTATTAATGCATCACTAAAATATTCATTTGGATTACAGAAATTTACTCCCGAGTGGTTCTCCTTCCACATTCCCATGTCCTGCAGGACCAGAATGGATCTATTCATCTCAGCACCTGTGCTGCACAAAAAAAATGTTTGGTGGACTGGACTTTTGGATGCCTCCTATCTCTTTCATTTCCACTTAGTCTCTCATGGGATTGCAATGGTTTTTATTTTCCCAACATTTTATTTTGAAAAATTTTAAAAGGAAAAGTTGACTCACCACCCAGATTATATAATTGTTATATATAATCTGTTTTATCACATATTTCTTCATCTATCAATCCATCTTATTTCTGATGCATTTCAAAGTAAGTTGTAGATACCATTACATACTGCCTCTAAACACTTCAGTATGCACATCAACTAGAATACAAAATTTGTCTATGGGAACTTTTTAAGGTAAAATTTACATACAGTGAACTGCAGTAACCTTAAATGTACCATTTGCTGAATGTTGACAAACACAAACCTCCATATGATCCACACACCTACAGAGATATAGAACATAGAAAATTCCCTCAAGCCTCTTCCCAGGCAATTCCCACCTCCATCCTTCAGAGACAACAATGCTCTTATTTTTTTCCACCATAGTTAATTTGACCTGTTCTAGAGCTATAATTCCATATAAATGGAATTATACAGTATTACTTTTTTGTGCAACACAGATAAGACAAAATGTAATCTGGCTTCCAGAAAATTGGTATATTTTATCACTCTTAGGAAACCATTAGGCAATACTGGGCCAAGCAATCTCAAGCCCAGCTCAGAGATTTTAGTGGTTAGTTCCAACCCAGTATCAAAAAGCTCCTAGTTCTGGTCCCTCCTTACATCAATCTCCTCCTAGTTCTGGTCCCTCCTCACATCATAACTTGCATCGCATAATATGCAATGCAGAAAAGAACAGAGATGAAAGCTTTAAAAAAAAATTTCCACCACCTAGAAATAACCATTAACATTAGGTAGAAAATCACCCTAGGCATATTTCCATGAGAGAAAGATGGGTAGGATGAGGGACATATATGTGATACAATCAAATCCTACACCCACCAGGTGGGTGACCCACAAACTGGAAAATAATTATATAACAGTTTTTCCCATAGGAGTGAGAGTTCTGAGCCTCATGTCAGCCTTCCCAGTCTGGGAGGAGGAGCCCCCAAAGCATTTGGCTTTGAGGGCCAGTGGGGCTTGATCACAGGAACTCCACTGGACTGGGGGAAACAGAAGCACCACTCTTGGAGGGCATACACAAGTTCTAGTGCCCATCAGGACCCAGGGGAAAAGAAGTGACTTCATAGGAGCCTGGGCCAGACCTACCTGCTCGTCTTGGAGGGTCACCTGGGGAGATGGGGGGCAACTGTGGTTCACGGCGGGGACAAGGACACTGTTGGCAGAGGTACTGGGGAGTACTCATTGGCATGAGCTGTCCTGGAGGCTGCCATTTTGACAAGGTCAAATGCACAAACATTTGCATTATAGGGGTTCCAGAAGAAGAGGGAGAGAAAGGGCCTCAAAAAGTATTTGAAGAGATAATAGCTGAAAACTTCCCTAATGTGGGAAAGGAAACAGTCACCAAAGTTCAGGAAGCACAGAGCCTCATACAGAGTAAACCCAAGGAGGAACACACCAAGACAAATATTAATCAAATTGACAAAAATTAAAGACAAAGAGAAAATATTAAAAGCAACTAGGGAAAAGCAACATATAGCATACAAGGGAATTCCCAGAAGGTTATCAGCTGATTTTTCAGCAGAAACTCTGCAGGCCAGAAGGGAGTGACATGATAAATTCAAAGTTATGAAAGGGAAAAACCTACAACTAAGAATACTCTACCCAGCAAAGGCTCTCATTCAGATTCAAAGGAGAAATCAAAAGCTTTAGAGACAAGCAAAAGCTAAGAGAATTTAGCACCACCAAACCAGCTTTACAACAAATGCTAAAGGAACTTCTCTAAGTAAAGGGGTTGGGGGGAGAGGCCACAACTAGAAATAAGAAAATCACAAATGGGAAAGCCCACTGGTAAAGGCAAACATACCATAAAAGCAGGAAATCATCCACACACAAATATGATATCAAAACCAGCAACCATGATGAGAGGAGAGTACAAAGGTAGGAAATGGGAATTGCATTTGAAATTAAGAGACTATCAACTTAAACAACCTTGTACATATATAGACTGCTTTATCAAAACCTCATGGGAAATACAAACCAAAAAACTACAATAGCTACACATACAAAAAAAAAAAAAGCAACCCAAACACAACACTAAAGATGGTCATCAAACCATAAGAGAACAAAAGAGGAAGGGAAGAAAAAAGACCTACAAAAACAAACCCAAACAATTAATAAAATGGCAATAAGAACATACATATCAGTAATTACCTTAAATGTAAATGGATTAAATGCTCCAACCAAAAGACACAGACTGGCTGAATGGAGACAAAAACAAGACCCGTATATATGCTATCTACCAGAGACCCACTTCAAATCTAGGCACACATATAGAATGAAAGTGATAGGATGGAAAAAGGTATTCCATGCAAATGGAAATCAAAAGAAAGCTAGAGTAGCAATACTCGTATCAGAAAAAACAGACTTTAAAATAAAGAGTGATACAAGAGACAAGGAAGGACACTACATAATGATCAAGGGATCAATCCAAGAAGATATAACAATTATAAATATATATGCACCCAACATAGGAGCACCTCAGTACATAAGGCAAATGCTAACAGCTATAAAAGAGGAAATCGACAGTAACACAATAATTGTGGGGGACTTTAACAACCTACTTTCATCAATGGACAGATCACCCAGACAGAAAATCAATAAGGAAAAAAGTCCTTAAATGACACATTAGACCAGATGAACTTAATTGATATCTATAGCACATTCCATCCGAAAGCAGCAGAATACACATTCTTTTCAAATGCACATGGAACATTCTTCAGGATAGATCACATCTTGGGCCATAAATCAAGCCTCAGTAAATTTAAGAAAATTGAAATCACATCAAACATCTTTTCTGACCACAACATATGAGATTGAAATCAACTACAAGAAAAAAACTGCAAAAAATACAAACAAGGGAGGCTAAACAATATGCTATTAAACAACTAATGGATCACTGAAGAAATCAAAGAGGAAATCAAAAAAATACCTAAAGACAAATGAAAAGAAAAACACGACTATCCAAAACCTATGAGATGCAGCGAAAGCAGTTTTAAGAGGGAAGTTTATAGCAATACACGTGCTAGCAAGGATACAGAATCACTGAAATTCTCAAACACTGCTGGTATAAATGCAAAATGGTACTGGTACTTTGGAAAAGTTTGGCAGATTCTTTAAAAAGTAAACATATGTTTACAAGATCCAGCATTCCCATTCCTACATATTTACCCAAGAGACATGAAAAGTTAATGTTCACACAAAAACCTACATGCAAATATTTACAGCACCTTTATTCATAATCACCAAAAACTGGCAAATATCCCTCAACTGGGGAATGGATAAACAAAATGTGGTACGTACATTCCATACAATGGAATACTACACAGAAATAAAAAGAAACAAACTACCGATACACACAACATAAATGAATCTCAAATGCATTATTAAGGAAGCCAGGCTCAAAAATCTACAAACTGTATGATTCCATTTATGAAGGCAAACTATGCGGGCAACAAATAGATCAGTGGTTGCCAGGAGCTGGCACACTGGTTGGGTGGGAGAGGACTATAAAGAGGCAGCACAAGGGAATTTTTGTGGTGGTGTAACTTTTCTAATCTTTGATTGAGATGGTCATTAAATGCATTCATCAAAACTCATAAAACTATACACTAAAAGGGGTGAATTTTGCTGAAAAAAAAAGGGCAGTTCATAAAAGAAGAACATGTCATATGGAAGAAACTTTAGAATAACCCACTCAACTGATAAGAGGAAAAACTCAGGAAGGGTAAGTGATTAACAGTTTTATCTAAGGTAGTAGGAGTAGTGAGATGAGAACCAAAGTCTCTTGACCTGTCCAGGATCCTTTCTACTACAGCAATATTTTCCAATGCTGTTTTACCTTGACCCCCAGTAAGAAATACACCATTACCACAAAGTTGGCAGCTTAAACCAACACGCATTTATTATCTTACAGTTCTGCAGGTTAGAAGTCTGGCACAGTGTGACCAGATTATCTGCTCAGGGTCCCACTAGGCCAAAGTGAAGGTGTCAGGTGGCCTGGGCTTTTACTGGAGGCTCTAAGGGACAACCCATTTATAAGACCAGGCAAGTTACCAGCAGAATTCAGTTTAATGCAGTTATGGGACTGAGGTCATTTCCTTGCTGGCTGTCAGCCAGCGGTTGTTCTCATCTTCTAAAGGCTGCCACATTCCTTGGCTCATGACCCTCTCCATCTTCAAAGCCAGCAACAATAGATCATGTCCTTTTCATGTTTTGAATCTTTCTGATGTCCTCTTCTGCCACTTCTCTATAACTTCTACCCTCAGCCAGGAGAAAGCTCTGCTTTTAAGAGTTCATGTGATTACTTTGGGGCTGGCCAGATAATCCAGGATAATCTATTTTAAAGTCTACTGATTAGTAACCTTAATTACATATGCAACATTCCCTCTTGCCATGTAACATATTCACAAGCATGACACCAGGGGCAAAGGTCATGGGGGCCAAAACTGTGCCCCCCACATATTTTCCACATTGATGTAGTATACACACATACAAATGAAACAAATTTACCTTTCACTCAGTTAACACTCCACTGCTTTTAATATATTATTTTAAAATGACAGTGGCAACATAGTACATTGATTTCATGTCCTATTAATGGGCTGCAACCTCTAAGTTTATCTTGAAAAAAGGCCTGCATTCCCTTTTAAATTCCAATCTGCAATAATACAAGGCCCATGGAAGGGACTCAGGGGCCTGTGTAACCCCTGAAATTATATGCAAAGTTCTGGTACTAACTAATCATAAAAAAAAGACAAACCCATATCGGGGACAGTCTGCTGGATACCTCCCCAGTGCTACTGAAGGCTATCATGGTCATGAAAAGAGAAAACAGACCAGAGGAGACTGGGAGACAAGACAAGTAAATGCAATGTACTGGACTGGATCTTAGAACAGAAAAAGGATATTAATGGGAAAACTGGAGAAATCCAAAAAGTCTGGAGTTTAGTTAATAGTGATATAAATGTCAGTTTCTTAGGTTTGACAAATGTACCTGGCAATGTAAGATGTTAACAACGGGGAACTAGGTGAGGAGTATACAAGAACTCTGTACTATCTTTGCAGCTTTTCTGTAAATCAGTATTATTCTAAAAGAAAATTTACTTACAAAACATTACAAATTTTCTAAAAGAAAATTTACTTATAAAACATTACTTATAAAACATTACTTACAAAACATCTGCACATCCTTCTAGGGAGATTTATAGACTTTATACCTTCTATTCATGATCCAAAAATATTTAAGTCCCACTGTCCAAGGCTTCCTGCCGCTTTCCTTAACCACTACTTTCTATGTACTCTGCCTCCTTCCTCCTATGTCACCCACACCTTCTCTCAAAAAACAAGATTTAACTAGGGCCTGGGGAAGGGAAGAATGGGGAATTATTTTCTAATGGGTTCAGTTTCAGTGTGGGAAGATGAAAAATGTTCTGGAGATGGATGATGGTGATAACAATGGGAATAAATGCCACAGAACTGTACACTTAAAAGTGGTTAAAATGATACATTTTATGTTATGTACATTTTACAATTTTAAAAATAAAGGAATGGGTACTGATACATGCTATAACATAAACCTTACAAAACATTATCTTAAGTGAAAGAAGGCAGACACGAAATATCACCTATTATATAATTCCCTTAACAATGCTCTAAAATTGACTATAGCAACAGTTTTACATATCTGTGAATATATTAAAAACTACTGAAATGTACACTTTAAATGGGTAAATTGTATGGTAGGTGAATTATATCTCAATAAAGCTGAAATATTTTAACTGGTTTTAAATCTAGGATCACATGTATTTGACCTCTGAAGACCTTAAGTGATACCCTATAAATTCTAGAGCCACACTCTGCTGATATAATAAAAAAACAAACAAATAAATCAAAGACTGGGGTTTACAATGGCTAGCAGGGAAGATCAGAAAAATCTGTGGCTAGGCATGGTGGCTCTCCAGTCATGAGGCAAGAACAAAGGCAAGATTATAAAACACACTAGGTTGAGGCTGATCAGAAACTTTTATTTGGTCCTTATCATTTATTAAGCAACCTAAAAAATCATTTTCTATATCTCTACCACAAGCAGTAGCAGCTGCATCCAAGCCAGAAATGGAAGACACAAGTAGTGGAAGACCTTATAAAGAAAAGCTAACAGGTGAGATCTCTGCTTATCCAGGCTTAGGTGAAGGTAAAACAGGAAAAGTGTGTAAGTCCAGTATTCCAAAGACTCTTCTTCAAAGCTGAGACCTGCAGAGGGCCTAGCTGAAGGATGCAGGTACAGGCTCACAAAACTGCCCAGGCTCAGCAATCAATCCAAAGTACCTAAAAACACAAAGAGCAATGTTGAAAGCAAGGTGCCTCAAGAGCCGGATGAATGTAGCAAACTGGGCAAAGTTAAGTGGCAGCTGCTTTGGTACTGGCAGTTCTTCTAAGACCAAAATACTCATTTTGTGGAATATCCGTCCAAAAGATCCTTGGGGAAAAACATGTCATTACAGAGGCTGGGAAGTTGGGTCTGGAGAGTTCAATTTAGAGGTGGGAAAAAGGCTAAGAAATTGTGTTGGTTAATGAGCATCTGTGGAGACTACAACAAGGGGTGAGTGATACAAAATAAATAAGTTCTCTAAGCAGAGTTTATAATCTTTGAAAAAGTTCCAGGTCAAGATGGGAAACTGGGGACTTCCCTGGTGGCACAGTGGTTAAGAATCCTCCTGCCATTGTAGGGAACATGGGTTCGATCCCTGGTCTGGGAAGATCCCACATGCCACGGAGCCAATAAGCCTGTGTGCCACAGCTACTGAGCCTGCACTCTAGAACCTGTGAACCACAACTACTGAGCCCACATGCTGCAACTACTGAAGTCCACATGCCTACAGCCCATGCTCCGCAACAAGACAAGCCACTACCATGAGAAGCCTGCACACTGCAACGAAGAGTAGCCTACACTCGCCACAACTAGAGAAAGCCCACACGCAGCAATGAAGACCCAATGCAGCCAAAAATAAAATTTTTTTTTAATTTTAAAAAAAGATGGGAAACTGGACCCTCAAGTTTGTATGCCCTCCCATGCAAGATTCCACTTGAAAGGAAAAAAATCTTTTAACAGGTATATAAATCTACAACAAAGAGATTTGGTTGAAACAAAAAACTGACTGACAGAAATCTGACTGAAGTGTGTTTATAAACAGGGCAGAGGAAAATAAGCCTACAATAAACACAGAGGGAGGTGCGGCAGAGGTGGGAACCCATCTAACTAGAAAACTCCTGGGGAGGATCTAGACTGACACCAAAAATGAGAGAAAGAGATGCAAGGCTAACATGGGTAATGACTTGAGGGTCTATATGAGAAACAGTTGACCCCATCTCCCCACAACCCTCCCTGTGTGCAGCACTACCAGAAAACAAGCATTTAAACTAAATCTAACTTGAAAAAAAATCAGCAGGCTCTCTTCTAAAGAACTAAATGAATTATCTGGAGAGCTAGAGCAGCTTCTGAAAATTCCAGCTTCCCACAGTCAAGTTTTCTGCAATTCTGGCCTTTGGAGGCCCCCAACATAACACCTGGTCCCACCCACTACCCACACTAAAGTAAAACTGCAAGGCAAAATCCACCCTCCATACACATACATACACAGGTTCCAAAGAGCCTTCTTATTCCCTCATTCTAAAATAGAATAAAAATTACAAGGCATTTGAAGAAAGCCTATCCAGTAAAAGGAAAGATTCGAAAGAATAATTCAGGGAAAAGAACACATAAGAAAAGAACAAAACAAAGCAAAAAACCTCAAAATATTTTTTAATAGCCTCTGCTTTTGATAATGGGAAATTTCTGCTGATACCAACTGATACAGCTGATTAAACTATTTTTAAAAAGAAAATCCTTCAGGCATTAAACAGGCCTCAAGAAAAGGCAAACCGAAAATCTAGAGAAGGCAAAAACACAAAGAAAACCCAGCCTCCAAAACTGCTTTTACCTCAGGGGAATCTGCCAATCCAAAAGAGAGCTGAGAAACTTTTGCGATTTTGGCTGAGCAAATGAAGGGTCAAATCTGAGAATCTGCCCAAGTGGAAAGGTTTAATAATTGCCCCCTTTCTAAAAGATGGATTCCCAAAAGGCTACACCCTCAGAGTAAGGCTGAACTAGAATTAAATCAGTCCCCTCACAGACCTGCCATCACAGTTTATATCACCACCGTGATCAAGGAATCCTCAAGTCTTAGATTCAAAAAGGAGGTTCTGCACTGATACATGCCCCTAGGTGTCTTGCAGAAGCAAATGAAAATCTTTGAAGAAAGGTCTCATTATACTGGCCTCAAATAATTATCCAACAAATAATTTTTTCAAATATTAATACAATGACAAATATACCAAGATAACTAGGCAAATAGAAAAAGACCATGAGACAGTACCAAAAGAAACAATAGACAGAAAAGTAAATAAATAAGCCAGGCTTAAAAGGCTTTGGATATTAGATTGGACAAGACTATAAACAATTGTACACACTATGTTTAGTGAAATAGAAGACAAGCTTCAAAACATCTGCAGCAAATACAAAGTGACAAAATAGATTTGAAAAATAACTAAATGGAATTTGCAGAAAATGAAAAATACAAAAACAAGAACTGAAACTAATAAATCAACAGGAAAGTTTAAAGGAGACAAGATGACTGAACAGAGAATTAATAAACTGGAAGGTCAGAAAAATTACATAGAATAATACATCATGAAGAGGCAAAATGATGGTTGACTTTTTGCATACGTTTAATGTGAATCCCAGAGAGAAAGGAGAAAGAACAAGAGAAAGGAGAGCGAAAGAGACTTCTCCAGGACAGATGAAAGACATCAATCCATAAATTTAAAAAGCCTAAGCAGACTACATAAAAGGAAATTATACCTAGATAACGAGTGAAACTACAGAAAAAGTAAAGAGAAAATCTTCAAAGCAGACAGAAAAAAAGGGACAAATTTGCTTCAACAGAGAGAAGAATGATTGTTTCAAGCTGCTAAAACAAAGTTCCACCTAGAATTTTATATTCAGCAAAATATCTTTCAATAAAGAAAGTAAATCAGTGAGCCAGAGCAGGTAGAGAAAAAAAGTAAAATAAAGGCTTTTTTATACCAAAAAAGAAAAGCAGAGTTTGCTACCATCAGACCCTTTAGGATTTACTTCAGAAAGAAAGAAATGATCACAAATGGAGGAGCAGAAATATAAAAAGGAAAGATGACCAAAGACAGTATAAATATATGGATAAATTTATATATCATTGCCTGTATAATATAGCAATAATATAATATAGCCTTATGTGAATTGACAAAGACAACACAAAATAGGTGACAATACCAGCATAAGTGGGGGATGAGGGACTTGTAAATTGAGCTAATGGATTCTAAGATCCCATTTTGTTGAGGATAAAGGGAAAGGTACTAACACTACGCTCTGATAAATTAAGGATGCATGTAGTAACTGGTAGGGTAGCAAAAAAAAAGAGTATACAACTTCCAAATTGATAGAGGGAAAACTGAATAAATTATACTCAAAAAAAGGTAAAAAATGGAAAGAAAAAATAAAACATAAATTAAGAAAGATAGAAAGCATAAAATAAGATGGTACTTCTAACCCATATATATCATTAACTACATTAAATTAAATGCCCCACTTAAAGACAAAGAATATAAGCCTTAAAATAATTCACATCACACACATCAAAAATACATCCACATGTGGAGGAATTCTCACTGAAAACTACCTGGAGACTGGCAGAACTCCTGTACAACCAAAGCTGTAAGAAAGATCCACACAGAGTCAGGTAGGAAGGGAAGAGAAGTGGTCAGCTCAGGACAGGCTTGGAGATCCTCCATGGGTAGTGAGCAGTTTGAATCACAACATGGGCACCCCAGCTCTGGGGTCCAACACAAGGAGGACGAGTCCTCTTAGCTGGTCTGAAATCCAGTGGGACTGACAGTGTGGCTGTAAGAAACCTAGACTCCACTTGTGAAGAGTCCACACACCTTGCTTACTCCCAAAACAAGGCAGAGGAAGCAGACTGAAACTGTGACCACCCAGTGCATGCCCCAGCCCACACCAAGCACCCCCTCCAGCCCCACTTACTCCACAGCACAGCTCCACACTAGGGCAAAGGCTGCCACAGCTGAGGAGAGCACACAGTTGTGAGGGACGGAGCCGGCTTGGATCTGGCACAACGTCTGAATAGAGCAAGGGAACCCATGACTGGTGGTCACGGGGCAGCAAATCAGAGTGGTCTGGAGTTCTGACTGGTGCTGGGACCACCCCAGCGCATACCCCAGTCCACGCCAAATGCCCACTCTGGTCCCTCTTGCTCCACAGCAGTTCCCCACTAGGGCAAAGGCTGCCACTGCAGAGGAAAGTGCACAACTGTGGAGGGCAGAGTAGGCTCAAACTTGGCACAGCACCCATTACTAGCATTCACAGGGGCAGCAGATCACAAGCAGTCTGTAGCTCTGACTGGTGCCAGGAACATCCAAGTGCAGGCACCAGCCTCCATTGGGTGCCCAATCCAGCCCCTCTGGTTCCAGCACTGCTCCCCTCGGAGCAAAGGTGCTGATGTGGGGAGGGGGGAAGAGCACACACTCAAAGTGAACAGAACCAACTCGGACCCTACTCTCAGGGTTTCTGCTCCAGCAATTTGGGACCTGACACCACTCCTGATAGGGCAGTGTTGGCAGCTGAGGAGTGGAGAAGACCCAGCTTGCACCTGCCTCTGGCTCCAGCCCCTCCATGTCCAGCCCCACCTTCTACCAAGGTGATAGCTGCCAGCACACTCCGGGGTAAGATGTGATTTGTGTTCACTTCAGATCTAGCTCTCCCATCAAAGCCACTGAGCATACACAGACTATATAGAGATGCTTCCACACAAGCACACCCCTTCAAGACCAGGATGGGTAACTGTTTCACCTAATTTCACAGAGACAGAGAAAGTTAAGCAAAATGAGAAGACAAAGGAATTTCTTTAAAATGAAAGAACAAAGAAAAAACCCTGAAAAAACAACTAATGAAACAGAAATAAGTAATTTACCAGATAAAAAGTTCAAAGCATTAGTAACAAGAATGCTAACTGAACAGATGATAGTGAAAATTTTTACGAGGAACTAGAAAGTATAATAAAGAACTAGTCAGAACTGAAATGAAAAACACCCCAGAAGGAATTAACAGAAGACTAGGTAACACAAAAGAATGCAAAAATGATCTGAAGATAGAATAACGGAAATCACCCAATGAGAACAGCAAAAAGAAAAACATTAAAAAATGAATATAGTATAAGGGACCTCTGGGACAACATCAAGCATACCAACATTCAAACTATAGGGATCCCAGAAGAAAAGAGAGAGAGAGGGATCAAAAATGTATTTGATGAAATTATGGCTGAATACTTCCTGATCCTGAAGAAGGAAACATATCCAGATAAATAAAGCAGAAATGCTAAAGAGTCTTCTTTACATGGAAAATAAAAGGCTATAACAGGAAGAAAGAATCTATAGGAAAGGAAAAATCCCATTTGTATAGGCAAATATATATTAAAAGGCTGTGGATCAACCTCTGAAATAAGCTAGTATGAAGATTAAAAGACAAAAACCAGAGAATTCCCTGGTGGTCCAGTGGTTAGTACTCAGCGCTTTCACTGCCATGGGCTCAGGTTTAATCCCTGGTCAGAGAACTAAGATCCCACAAGCCACATAGCACAGCCACAAAAAAAAAAGAAAAAGGATAAAAAATTGTAAAATCAACTATAACTACAATAACAGTTAAGGAATAAACATAAAAATGTAAAATATGACATCAAAACCATAAAACATAGGGGAATGGAGTGAAAAAATGTACATCTTTTAGAATGTGTTTGAACTTAAATGACTACCAGTTTAAAACATGTAGTTATATATAGGTCAACATATATGAACCCCATGGTAACCACAAATCAAAATCCTATAACAGATAAACAAAAACTAGAGAGAAAGGAACACAAGCATAGCACTAAACAGAATCACCAAAGCACAAGGGAAGAAACTAAAAGCAGAAGAACAGGAAAGAACTATATAAACCAGAAAACAATGAACAAAATGGCAGTAAGTATGTACCTATCAATAATGATCTTAAATGTCAATGGACTAAATGTTCCAACCGTAAGCACAGGGTGGCTGACTGGATGAAAAAACAATACCTATCTATTATGCTGCTTACAAGAGACCCACCTCAAAGATTCAGACATACACAGACTGAAAGTGTGAGGATGGAAAAAGATATTTCATGCATATGGAAATGACAAGAAAGCTGGGGTAGCAATAGTCCTCTCAGACAAAATAGCCTTTAAAACAAAGTCTATAACAAAAGACAAAGAAGGGCATTATATAATGATAAAGGGAACAATACAAAGACAGGATGTAACATTCAATAACATATGCACCAAATATAGGAGTACCTAGTATATAAAGCAAACAGTAACAGACATAAAGGGAGAAATTGAAAGTAATACAATAGTAGTAGGGGACTTTGACACCCCACTTACATCAATGGACAGATCATCCAGATACAAAGTCAATAAGGAAACTGTAGTCTTAAATGACATATTAGACCAGTTAACTTAAAAGATACCTACAGGATATTCCACCCAAAAACAACAGAATACACATTCTTTTCAAATGCACAAAGAATGTTCTCCAGGACAGATCACATGCCAGGTCACTAAACAAGTCTCAACAAATTTAAGAGGTCAGAAATTATATCAAGCATTTTTTTCCCACCACAATGGTGTGAAACCAGAAATCAATCACAGGAATAAAAATGGGGAAAACACAAACATGCGGAGACTAAACATATGCTACTAAAAAACCAATGGGTCACTGAAGAAATCCAAGAGAAAATCAGAAACTACCTCAAGACAAATAAAAATGGAAACACAACTTTCCAAAATCTATGGGATGCAGCAAAAGCAGTTCTAAGAGAAAAGTTTAGAGCAACAGAGGCCTACCTTGAAATATGAGAAAAATCTCAAACAACATAACCTACCACCGAAAAGAATTAGAAAAAAAAGGACAAAGCTGAAAGTCAGCAGAACAAAGGTAACAATAAAGATCAGAGAGGAAAAAAATGAAACAGAGAAACATAAAATGATAGAAAAGATCAATGAAACCAAGAGCTGGTTTTTTGAAAAGATAAAAAAAATTGAAAGTCTTTAGTCAACTCATCAAGAAAAAGAGGATCCAAATCAACAAAATAAGAGATACAAAAAAATCATAAGAGAATACTACCAACAGTTATATGCCAACAAATTGGGCAATCTAGAAGAAGTGGATACATTTCTAGAAACAGACAACATTCCAAGACTGAATGAGAAAGAAATAGATAATCTGAACAGCTAGACCACCAGTAGCGAAACTGAACTATTAATCAAAAAATGCCCAGCAAACAAAACTCCAGGACCAGATGGCTTCACAGAGAAATTCTACCACACGTATAAAGAAGAGCTAGTACCTATCCTTCTCAAACTATTCCAAAAACCTGGAGGATGAAACACTCCCAAATTCATTCTACAGTAAGACCACCATTACCCTGACACCAAAACCAGACAAAAAAACTACAAGAAAAAAAATTACAGGCCAATTATCACTGATGAATATAAATGCAACACCCGCAACAAAATACTAGCAACCAAATCCAACAATGTATTTTAAAAGGATCATACACCATGATCAAGTAGAATTTATTCCAGGGATGCAAGGATAGTTCAATATTCACAAATAAATCAATGTGATACACCACATTAACAAAAGGAAAGACAAAAACCACATGACCATCTTAACAGATGCAGAAAAAGCATTTAATAAAATCCTACACCCTTTTATGATAAAAACTCTCATCAATGTTGTTCCTACCAGACTGGCAAAAATCAAACCCTGATAATACCAAGTGTTGGTGAGAATGAGGAACAATGCGAACTGTCATACACTGCTGACAGAGATGTGAATCAGGTATACAGGATGTTTGGCAGTATCCACAAAAGATATACATATTCTATGCCATACTCATTTCATAAGGAAAGGCTTAGAAAAGAATACATATATACACATATCTAAACATATTTGCATTAAAATACCCAGAAGATTACACAAGAGACTAATAACCGCTACCTGAAGGGAGGGGACTTATATAAGGGATTAAAGGACAGAGAGGGTAGAGGAAGATTGTTCATAATACCGTTTTTCAACTTCTACACTCAACCTATATAGCAGGGAAGATCTAATTATGATAAGGAGGTATGTTTTCAGCCTTGACACAAAGTGAGAGCTAGAAGTGAGCTAAAAATGGGAAAGGAAGGAATAAGAGAACTAACAGTCATACCTTACAAAGTGAGGAGTCAACAAAAAAAAAATACATATTTTAGTATGTTATATAAATTATAAAGGTAACAGAGGACCTAAAAATGATAAAACTACCAAAAATCAGAAAGGAGGGAAGGGACTGATAGGGTAGTATAGGTTAGCCAAACCTTCATTTATCATAGCAGGAAGTCAAAAGATAAGATCTACAGTTGATAAATCAACAACAAAGCATATTATTCAGAAATATAAGAAGCCATCTGAAAAGCTAAAAACAGAAATAATAAAAGGATGAGGGCCATTTCATTATAAGTCATTAGGTAACTATTTCACTTTTAAACAGAAATATATACTGACTCAATTAAAAAGAAAAAAAATTTCACTTAGAACACACATCTAAGGACATAACATTTATTTTACCAGGTACAAAATAATATAATACTGACTAAATCCAAGGGGGCTAAAATGACCAAAATTCAGATCTACTAATGTAGGATAGAGCAGAGGTATTCAACTACTCAGATTATTGAATCCAAAGATGAAAATGAACACATCCACCACTCATTAAATGGCCATTTATTAAAAATCCAAGCCAAGCACTACGCATGGTATAGGCTAAAGTGGAAAACTTTGTTAAGTTCTCTCCACTTCTATTCCTAGCACCCTCCAATTTATCATCCTGGCACAAGAGGTTGGCAGTTTTATGTCCTTAAATAGAAATTTGATCACATCGCTCATCTCTTTGAAAAGATGGTAATTAAAAATAAACAGGTAGAAGTGCTCACTTCAGCAGTACACTTACTAAAATTGTAACGATACAGGGAAGGTTAGCATGGTCCCTGTGCAAGGATGACACACAAATTCATGAAGTATTCCATATTTAAAAATAAAATAAAATAAAAATACACAAGTAGAGTTAGGCTCCAAACATTTTTGATTGAGGAACTGATAGGATGTCAGTCACAAGAAATTGTCCGCCTTAGGTAGGCAGCTAAGTTATTTTTAAGAAAAATGAGTAATCAGAAAAGAGACTTAAAAAAGATCTACAAATTAAGAGAATACTCAATAATCTAGGCTCAAAGCTAGCCATGGGAATATATCTTAAAAGACATTTAAAAGAATATATCAAGAGGGCCAGGGGCCTAGGTTGATTACAGATGCAGAACAAAGGAGTAAAATAGTGAAATAAATAATTCAAGAAAAGATTTCTGAAAATAATGAGCCTTCAGGGAGGTAGTTGAGAACATCCTGGTGTGATAAAGGTGAGAATGAACTGAAGGTGCATGCTTTCGCAAAGCTCTTCAATCAGAATATATGTAGGGAATAGTAAGCTGATCAGATTTAGGAATTAAGTAGGAGAGAGAGCTCTAAGAGAAGTTAGTTAAAATGAGGTATCTCAAATATTTTCTATTTCAATGACAAGATTTAGTTAGTATACAAGAGTTAATCTAAAATTCCTAAGAATAGATACAGGCCCGAACAGAATCTCACTGAAGCAAAATAATCACTTTACACAGACTGCTGAAGAAGAAAAATGTTCTTTTTAAAGCAACCCTTTAAATGTTGGCAATCATTTCTGATCTCTAGCATTATGATGAGGGGTAAGATTTATATCTAAGAATGGAGATCAAAATAAGAATCAAACTTCTAAATCCACCTAACTACACTGGGGTCTTTATAGTCCCTCCCATTTTTTTATGGTTAAGCAGTTTTTCAGGAAGAAGTTCTAACTACCCAAGGGAATTTGAATTAGAATTTGTTTTTCCTATCTTAATAGGAAATAGAGAGAAAGAATTATTCCTACATGAACAAGGAAGAACCAGGCCATCAGTTTTATAAGGTTTTGAACACATATCGTTAGCATGGGAAAGACAGGTGGAAATGATTACCCCGTGATAGAGAACTCACCTTCCAGGAAAGCAAATTCATCCACAGCTTCTATTGCATTATCTGAAACACAAGGTAGAGGAACACCTGACTAACTCTGGTCATTTGGGCATCAACCTCTTACAAAAGCACAACCCACAGTGAAGGGCATGAGGCTTTATGCAAATTAGAGCATTTATAAAATTTGTCCCTTGCTATCTTGAGATCCATATCTACTCCACCACCAAATCTTACGTATCAGCTGTCTCTCTGAGAGTAAGAAAATAAGAAAAGCCTGGTTAAATACTGCTCACTGAGGGGAACATCTTTGCTCTTAAAGTCATCAGAGAACAGTTGCCTATACAGAAGGGAAAGCGAGATTATGGTATATGAAAGCTTACAGATGTTCTAGGGTTACCAGCTAAAAAGTAGGGTCAGAAATCAAACCTCTATTTTCTAGGTGAATAAAAACCAGTCAAGCCTGGTACCATATGGCAGAAGGTATAAAGGGGTCTAGTTAGCTTTGGCAACATCTAGACTCCTTCGGTTCTCTGCCCCAGCACCTCTCCAGCCAACCAAAGCAGATTTTCAAAAGGTAGGGTTTTCTGGCACTGTGGCAACCCAAGAGAAAACATCGTAGGAAGAGACCTGTGGCACCGCTCATCTTACAATGATGCCGTCTTAACCAGTGTAAGGGAAAACCTCGCCCAGCCCTCTCTTGTCTGCCCCCAGATCCAAGATACCACAGTGACACTCTACCCAAATCTCTCCTCTGAAGGGTTTTCCTCTTCCCCTGTTGAGCACAACAGTAGGCATCTTTTGCAATGGTTTCCACAAACAGTTCCTGTGAAGAAAAGAAGCAGAAAAAAAAAACAACAGTAAAAGTTATAATAAACAAACCAAAATTGAAAAAACAAAACAACCAAGCAGAGCTGTATGGATGAATTCTAGTACAATTCTTGCGTGTGCTTCTGTTGGCGGCGGGAGAACGGACAGGGGGGAAAGAGAGGTTCTCAGGGACGCTGAAGCTTCTCCTGGACTTTATAAAAGTCTAGTCCCCTTCCCCCTCCTGCAGTCGCCCATGACACATCCGTCCCTCCCTCACTTGTAGATCCACCACACTCATTTACTTGAGGCTCCTACAAGTTCAGTGTTGGACTGGAGATGCAAATTAAAGTCGTATCCAGGCCCTCATGAAGCGGTAGGTCTGTTAGCAAACCAGTACAACCACTTTATGTGACCCTTTTTCCGTCCTCCCTTCCTATACTCACACCTCAGAATCCGGCCCCAGCATCTCTCTCACCTCCCGGTGCTCAGCACACCCCGCCCCAGATCCTCTTCTGGCTCCCCGCGTTCCCCAAAACTGGCCCAAAGGCTCGCTAAGCCCCGCCCCTCGCCAGGCACCCCCGCCACCCCATTGTGCCCCGGCCGCACCGCGGCTCGTGCCAGAATGAAGATGGCTTCCTGTCCTGCTAGCGTCACGTCGGGGTCCGCCTTCACCAAGGCCTTCACTCGCGCCAGAGGCAGCCTCGAGAGACGAGCCCCGGGCGCACTTGTCGGGGCATGGGGCTGCGGAGCCGCTGCGTCCCCACCGGTGCCCTCCTCCTCCCGGAAAGCCCCGTTTCCAGCCGCCACAGCCGCCATCCGGTCACCGAGAGTGCTGCGCGCGGCCGCCGATTGTGTGCACGCAGGCGGTGCCGGCCCCCTTCTCGCGTGCGCTGGAAGCCACGCCCCCTACGGCGCGTGACTCCGCCCCTCACGCGGCGGGGCTACAGACTTTTTGCCACTCGCAGCGCTTCTGGGGGGCTTGGTGTCGTGTCTCGCCGTCACAGATGACTCTCACGCGCCATCCTGCCTAGTTGAGCCCTCTTTTGAGAAATTTGATTGTAAAAGTAAACACAGCAGTAATAGAAATATATACAGGAGAAACTTGAACAAGTTTACGGGCTACTGGAAGAGACAGTAAAATAAGAGCAATAAAAATGTAGGAGAGGGCTTCCCTGGTGGCGCAGTGGTTGAAAATCTGCCTGCCAATGCAGGGGACACGGGTTCGAGCCCTGGTCTGGGAAGATCCCACATGCCGCGGAGCAACTGGGCCCATGAGCCACAACTACTGCGCCTGCGTGTCTGGATCCTGTGCTCCGCAACAAGAGAGGCCGCGACAGTGAGAGGCCCGTGCACCGCGATGAAGAGTGGCCCCCGCTCACCGCAACTAGAGAAAGCCCTCACACAGAAACGAAGACCCAACACAGCCAAAAATAAATAAATAAATTATTTTTTTTTAAAAAATGTAGGAGGGAAAAGAAACAAGTTATGGACATCATTTCAACAATTCTTTCCTCTTTCTCGTGACAAAACCTCATCTATATCAGTTAGGGTCCAATTAGGAGAAAGAAACTGCACAGGGTTTGAGCAGGGAAAGTAATTTGAACAGGAATGTTTAATATAAAAATGCCTACCTTTACAGGGAATTGACTATTAAGGGGCAAAGAAAAGTCTAAAGAATAGAGGAATTGCATGTATGTTCCTGGGGCTGGGGTAGAAAACCCAAGGATGGAGTGAATATGGGAGAGCACCCCCTCACACCAGAGCTGAGATCAAGATCTTGTTGCAGAGGGCCAGCCACGACTCACTGAAGTGCCCTCAGGCAGGACTCATGGGCAATTCACTTCTCTGGGATGCTTTGGAAAGATGCCTAAGGAGAGGTGCTGCACACTGCTGGCCACTGTGCACTACAAAAACCTGCTCCCAAAACACACTGGGACCAGGAAATGCCCCTTTTGTCCTCCAGTGCACTCTACTGATACAGCATAACATCCTAACATCATAATCATCTGGCCGAGGAGAAACGTTCTGACATCACCAGCAAGCAATGAAGATGGACCTGGAGCTAAGAGACAATAGGCTGATAGCGGCACACCACACCAGGTTAAATCGAATCCTGTGCCTATACTACAGTGACACCCACACAGCTGTATGTGGATAGAGAGAACAACAAAAAATGTCAACAACAAAAACCAAACTGACTGGTCTTACCAGTCTTGTCCTCAGTCTCAAGTGAAAATGAAGGCAGCCAACAATCCCACCACATTCTGCTCACTTGCCCACTCACCAGATGATTATTTGACACCTTCTCCTCAATCCATTTGGCTCTCTCTGCTGATGATATCGGTTGCTATTTCACAGAGAAAATAGAAGCACTGAGAATGGAGCTTCCGCCAACTCTCATCACTACGCCTATACACCTAACAGTACCTACACCCAGGTGCTCTGCCTTCCCACCTGCCACTGGACTGAAATGTCAGTGCTCCTCTCCAAGGCCATCCCCTCCACGTTTGTCCATTAGATTCCTAACCCTTCTTACCTTCTCAAGGAAATCACTCTGGCATCTCTTTTCTTACTCTTGCTCTTGCTCCCTTGCTGTCTTTCTCTCCCTCTGCTGAACCATCCCTATCAGCATACATCTTTTTTTTTTTTTAGAACTTTGTATATACCCCTTTATTAGCTTCTGGCAATGGATGTTGCTGGGGAGAACTGTTAAATGAGCTTAATTTTTTTTTTTTGCCTTATAGAAGAAAAAATGTAGAAAGTACATTACATGTATTACATAACATTACATGTAATGTTATGTAATATATATTTTACATAATATTGTACATACGTGCATATACACATATACAGTAACACGTGGGTTTTGATATGTATGCATCAATTTTTGTTTGACTATTGTGTGTTTTTTCAGTATGCAGATTTACTTCATCATTTAAGGATTAATTTTTGTTTTTATGGTGGGTTTTTTTGTGGGTTTTTTGGTTTTTTTTTTCATTTATTTTATTTATTTATTTATTTATTTTATTTATTTGGTTGTGCCAGGTCTTAGTTGCAGCATGTGAACCCTTAGTTGCAGCATGTATGCAGGATGCAGTTCCCCGAACAGGGATCGAACCCGGGCCCCCTGCATTGGGAGCATGGAGTCCTAACCAATGCACCACGAGGGAAGTCCCTATGGTGTTTTGTTGTTTTTTTTTTTAATTTTATTTATTTATTTATTTATTTTTGGCTGTGTTGGGTCTTCGTTTCTGTGCGAGGGCTTTCTCTAGTTGCGGCGAGTGGGGGCCACTCTTCATCGCGGTGCGCGGGCCTCTCACTGTCGCGGCCTCTCCTGTTGTGGAGCATAGGCTCCAGACGCGCAGGCTCAGTAGTTGTGGCTCACGGGCCTTGTTGCTCCGTGGCATGTGGGATCTTCCCAGACCAGGGCTCGAACCTGTGTCCCCTGCATTGGCAGGCAGATTCTCAACCACTGTGCCACCAGGGAAGCCCCCTATGGTGTTTTTAATGGTTGAATATCTTTTCAGGGATACTAGTTATCACCAAGTTAGATCATCTTTGTCCTCCATGTTGATTGCCTTATAATTGTTTTGATTTTGTTCTTTTTTCATTCGTTGTGGTTACGTTAAGCCTTTGTTTCATGCCAGTAATTCATTTTATAGCTGTGTTTATCTGCTTTCTTTTGTTTCTAATTTACTTATCAGTTTTATAATAATGGCATCTCGGCTCTTAATTTGTTTCCATAGCTATATAAACAGCCACTTAGTCTCATTCTGGTTTTTCATCATTTGCCATCTGAGTTCTTGTTCTAAGTCTTATTAAAATTTTAAATCACATGAAGCACTTGTGGGCAATTTTCCTGTTTCATAGAGCATGTTTTCTTCCAGATGGGGTTCTTCAACTGTCTTTTGTATACCACCTTCCATTCTTTTAATATTTTACTGTAGCATATTTGTACATTTGCCATAATCTTTTGTTATTTTTTAAAATGTTGCCTGTACTTAATGGGAGAAGTTCTAGTTAGTCTTCTACTTGCTTGATATAACATGAATGAATTTTCCATGACTCCTTATAATCTATTTGTCCGTTTTGAGTAGTGGTGGGTCCAGTATTTTTTTTTATTTACATCTTTATTGGAGTATAATTGCTTTACATTGTTGTGTTAGTTGCTGCTGTATAACTCCCAGCTTACCCTTCTCCCTCCCCATGTCCTCAAGTCCATTCTCTATGTCTGTGTCTTTATTCCTGTCCTGCCCCTAGGTTCTTCAGAACCATTATTTTTTAAGATTCCATATATATATGTTAGCATATGGTGTTTGTTTTTCACTTTCTGACTTACTTCACTCTGTATGACAGAATCTAGGTCCATCCACCTCACTACAAATAACTCAATTTCGTTTCTTTTAATGTATATATGTGCCACATCTTCTTTATCCGTTCATCTGTCGATGGACACTTAGATTGCTTCCATGTCCTGGCTATTGTAAATAGAGCTGAAATGAACATTGTGGTACATGACTCCTTTCGAATTATGGTTTTCTCAGGGTATATGCCCAGAAGTGGGATTGCTGGGTCCTATGATAGTTCTATTTATAGTTTTTTAAGGAACCTCCATACTGTTCTCCATAGTGGCTGTATCAGTTTACATTCCCACCAACAGTGCAAGAGGGTTCCCTTTTCTCCACACCCTCAACAGCATTTATTG
>NC_041225.1:89514291-89549091 GCF_002837175.3 Physeter macrocephalus | reverse complement strand
TTCTTTGGAGAAATGTCTATTTAGGTCTCCTGCCCATTTTTGGATTGGATTGTTTGTTTTTTTGATATTGAGCTGCATGAGCTGTTTGTATATTTCGGAGATTAATTCTTTGTCAGTTGCTTCATTTGCAAATATTTTCTCCCATTCTGAGGGTTGTCTTTTCGTCTTGTTTATGGTTTCCTTTGCTGTGCAAGAGCTTTTAAGTTTCATTAGGTCCCATTTGTTTATTTCCGTTTTTATTTCCATTTCTCTAGGAGGTGGGTCAGAAAGGGTCTTGCTGTGATTTATGTCATAGAGTGTTCTGCCTATGTTTTCCTCTAAGAGTTTTGTAGTGTCTGGCTTTACATTTAAGTCTTTAATCCATTTTGAGTTTATTTTTGTGTATGGTGTTAGGGCAGAATACATCTTTACAAAAAATTCACTCTTGACTCCACACACTCCTGCAACTTCTGCCTCATTTCTTTTTTTTTTAAACATTTTTCAAATTTTTATTTATTTATTTTTATTTTTGGCTGCGTTGCGTCTTCTTGCTGCGTGCAGGTTTTCTCTAATTGCAGAGAGCAGGGGTTACTCTTCATTTTGGTGTGTGGGCTTCTCATTGCAGTGGCTTCTCTTGTTGCAGAGCATGGGCTCTAGGCGTGTGGGCTTCAGTAGTTGTGGCACGTGGGCTCAGTAGTTGTGGCGCACAGGCCTAGTTGCTCCACAGCATGTGGGATCTTCCTGGACCAGGGCTGGAACCTGTGTCCCCTGCATTGACAGGTGGATTCTTAACCACTGCGCCACCAGGGAAGTCCCTTCTGCCTCATTTCTTTGCTCTTATTTGAAACAAAAGTCTTTTGCAAACTTATCTATTCATTGTCTCCAATTTTTCCCTTTAAGCTCCCTCTTGCACTTATTCCAGTGAGGTATTTATCACCACCAGTCCACTGAGGCTGCATTTTCAAGATCACCCCTGATGTGCAGGAACCTGGAAAGATATTTTTTAAGGGCTCTTGTCTATCTAAACAATTTGATTTTAAAATGTATTTCAAAATTTATGGGCCTATGTGGAGTGTTGATATTTAATCAATCAATGAAGATTTAGAATCATCAATAGAGGTATTTACATATTTGTTCATTGTATTAAGACTGCACTTGAAGACTCTTCATAGAGTCCAGGCACCAATTATTCCTGTTCAGGTGCAGGAAACATCTTTTTATGCTCTTTTGGCTTATATTACGTCTCTCACAGTGAGAAAAAGGCAGCAGCACAATAGCAATAACAATTGCTCACAATGCCAGGGCTCTTTGAAACCTGTTTGTATTGAAACAGTATGGTTTTGGGTTTGGGTTTTTTGATTGTTTTTTGTGCCTCTTCAGTCCTCTAATCCCATTTATTTAATTCTGGTTGCATCTTTATTCATGACACTGCAACATGGATCATGGCACCTATGCATACTCTCTCAAAGGGTGTCTCTGTGCTTCATTGATGATGACCAAAAAATGCAAGCCTTACGAAGCCCTTGTATGCATGAAAGTACGAATGATAATCAATTTTATGATTATGTTAAATTTTCTGCTTGAAATTTTATAATGTTAACATAGAACAACACATCTTCAAACCACATATTCTCTTGAATTCTTTAGTCTGTAATCACTGCATTTTTAGAATGTAATCATTTTTAGTGTTTCTTGCAGTCCTGCTTCCAAACACTACCATCAACAGGGAGGAGAGGTAAGGAGACATGAATGGAGCAAGAAAAACAGTCCTGGTAACACAAGAAATGTTTATTCCTTGTTGGGCATAGCTTAAGACTGACCTGGGAAAGCACACTATCACCATATCATTTGGAGGCAAGAGTGGACATTGGTTGGAAGAGCCTGTTGGCATTGCAAAGCAATAGTCTTAAAAGCCCTCAGAGGAGGTATGCACAGCCAACCCAGGAGGACTTTCTGATGTATGGTACAAAGCCTGAGGAAGGCATGGGATGACAACCCCCAGTGGCAAGGGGGTATACAGGATAAAGAATGCCTGCCACCGTCCCACACCTTTGAGTGCTATAAATCAGAGATGACACTATGGTTGGAACAAAGATGGGTGAGAGCTGAGTTATGGGCCCACACATGCAGCTCCAGTCTGAGTATTGGCAGTGGATCATTAGTAGCCCAGTGCCCTGTGTCTGATGTGAGAGTCACCCTAAATCAGTTCCATTCTGGTGACCCAATCTCACACAATTCCATATCAGCCAGTAGGAGCAATTTAGTTGCCAGGCTGCCCTCCCAGACCAAGGCCCAGCCAAGAGTCCTCAGAGGACCCTATTGGCACAAATCTTGGGGTTCCTCAAGATAACAGGTCAACCCTACAAGTGCAGTCACTGTGGGGAGAGTGCCCCCACAGTGAGAGAAAACAAGGATTGGGGTCCACACATGTTCCTGTCTAAAGACAGGGGCTGCCATTTGTCCCCAACCCCTGGGGTCTACCATGACTAAGTGAGCCCTACTAGAAGAGGAGATCAGATAACCCCATTTACATTTTTCCTCTTGCATTGTTGCCCAAGCTTATCTCCAGGGATCCTCATTTTTGTTCTAGACTTGACCTTACCCTTGATCACTTTAAGGCACAGATATAAAATTCCTCATTGTGAAGAATTAATTTTTATAGTCTTTGGAGATACCCAATGATTCATCAGGAAGTTTGTTTTTCCACATATGCTATAGAGTCACAGAATTTCCAAGCTTGAAGGGATTTGAGAAATTCATAAAATCATAGACATTCAGATCTGGAGGAGCTTTAGGGTCATTCAGATCAATTCTTTATTTCTACCCTAGTTTCCCTCCTATCTTTCTAGTCACTCTTTCTCAGTCTCCTTTGCAGGCTACTTTTTCCAGAGCTAAACCTTCATACTCTTTTGCTCACTCTAGATCCCTAGGTGAGCTCATCCAGGCCCATGGCTTTAAATACCATCTATATGCTAATGATTCCCAAATTTATATTTCCAGCCCCACACTCTCCAAGGAGTTTCAAGCTCATATATCCAGCTGTCTATTCCTTGCCACTAGTATATCTCTCAAAAGTGTCAAACTTGTAATGCATAAAAATGGACTCTAGATTTTACCTTTCACACATATCAATGAGTTCCTCCCTTAATATTCCAATCAAAGGAAATGGCTCCACAATCCATACAGATTCCAAAGCCTGAAACCCCAGAATCCTTATTCTTACTTACTTTCTTTTCCCTCAGTCTCACAACCAGTCTGTTGATAAATTCTTTCCATTCTTCCCACCTTTTTTCAAGTGCATCTACTCTTAATCTCCAATGCCAACATTCTTATCCAAGCCATCATCATCTATATCTCCTCTGGACCACTCCAGTAGTGTCCTAACTGGTTTTCCCTATTCCAATATCACCACAATCCATGCTCTGTGTAGCAACTGGAGGATTCTTTCAAGGTGTGAATTTAAATCTTAAATCATCCAATGACTCCCACTGTACCCACAATAAATTCCAAACTCATATTACTGCTTCAAATGGCTCTGTCACCTCTAACCTCATCTCATACATCCCGTCTTGCTCACTGTGCTCCAGTATTGCTGGCCTTTCATTGCCTTGAACACACCAAGCTTTTTCCACCCTCAGGGACTTCACATACTAGGACCTCTTCCTGGAATATTCTTCTACTAATTTCTTCTTTAGGTCATAGCTTGTCATGGTTTTAAACACATCTACAAATTCTTGGGCTTTAACCTGTCAAAAGGTGGAATCTGATTTTCCCTCCTTTTGCTTCTAATGAATAAAATGCTGCAGAAGTGACCCTGTTTAAAGTGACTCTGACTTCTAAAACTAGGTCAAAAAAGGTGATACAACTTCCAACTTTGTTCTCTCTTGGGAGGCTTACCTTTGGAACCCAGCCACCATGAAAGGAGCCACATGGAGAGGCCACATGCAGATGTCTTAGCTGGCTGCCCAGTTCAGGTCCCTAGCTACAGCCAGCATCAACCACTAGACACGTAAATGAGGAAGATTTCAGATGAGTCCAGTCCCCATCCTCCAAGCTGCCCCAGTTGATGCTAGGTAGAACAGAGACATGCTCTACCAAGCCCCACCTAAATAACAGATTTGTGAGCAAAATAACAGCTACCATTGTTTTAAGCTGCTAAGTTTTGTGGTCGTTTGTTGCATAGCAATAGATGTCTGGAATACAGCCGATATGTCCCCTTCTCAGAACTGCCCTCCCTGACCATCCTATCTAAGTGTCTGCTGGTTCCATCTACCACTAATAAATGATTAATCATTATTATTAACTTCAATGCCCAGCCTAGTGCCTGGCACATAGGAGGTGCTCAGTGAATATTTGTGGAATGATCGATTAAGTGAGTGAATACTCTTGTCACATTTGAAGTTATCAGTCATTAATAAGATGGAAGTTTGTTTAATCATTTGCAGGGTGGTAACATCAAACATCAACTCAGAAGGAGGGAAGGGGAGTTACAGAGCATGCTCTCCTGGTGCTGCTTCATGGGCAGGGTGGGCAGACTTGATGGCCACCACTCAGGGGCCTAGATAACTAGCAGTCACTAGGGCCTGGGAAAGTACAGTGGGAGCCCCAAAGACACTAGCCCTGGTGTCAATGTAGCAGACAGTCTGCCTTTTCTGTTATTGAGGAAACAAGTGACTCTCCTTGTTATCTGTTATGCCTGCCAGCACATGTCTTTCTCAGAGGTGGCATATTCCCAGTTTGGAAAACAGAAGACAGGTGGACTGGGGCAGAAGAATTTCAGAGAATCATTCTTGCAAGAGATGCTTCACTTTGGCAGAGTTGATAATGACAAACATGTCAGATGATTGAGTTTCAGGCTGGTTCCTGGGGGCCCTGTTCATTGCTTTCCACTCCAACTTGTGGTTTCCTTGGTGACAAGACAGCTGCTGGGCAGATGGCGGCTTTGGGACCACCTGACTAGCTTTGAAGCTAACTGACTCTGACAGCTTTGATTGGAATGAAAAGATTTAGGGTTCCTACTGGCTTTCTTAAATTAAACCCTCCCTCCTGGAGTGAGTTTGTTTATAAATGTTGCATTAGATTAGGGGATTTTCCTGTGACAAGAGAGTTCCTTTACCATAGATGTTGACTAGTTGGGGTTGCTGGCAGGTTTTCTGAGGTTGGGTTCCTCAAAGCAGCCCAGCCAGGCAAGGCTACACCCTCATCTGTTCCCCCAAGCAATGCCTCTCAGGGGTGTGTACCAATCAGGTCTCAATAAGAAAGCAGAAACCACACCAGTTATTTTGACAGAAAGAATTTAACCTAGGCAATAGGTGATACAAGTACTGGAGGCTGAAAAGGTAAAAAAGGAATTTCAGATAAACACAGAGGCAGTAGCTGCAGCAGGCAGCTCCATCTCTGGGAGAGCAAAAGGAAGAGATTGGGGTCCTAATCCTTTAGAAGTTTAGCAGAGGGGCTCTGCGGAGCTGGAACCCAGACCTCCAAGGAGGGGCAACTGCCTAGCATCTGTGAGGCTGGTGCTGGGAGTGAAGAAAAAACTGGAAACTGGAACACATTGCTATTAGAAAGAACAGTCATTGCTAGAGTTATGCTCATGGGAGCAAGAAGCAGTGAGGAAGGAGAGAGTCTCTGCTGCCTCCTTCAGCCTCATAACCCACCTTGTTGACAGAGCCTAACCTGGAGCTAGCTGGCCACAGAGAATTGTGGTTTTCAAAGTCACAGCCCCAGCGTCACAGAGTAGAGTGTAAAAGGGTGGGTGTGAGCTGAGAGATATTAGCTTCATAACCAGCACAGGATTCTGAACAAAAGGATCACAGTAGATGACGAGATAAAACACCCAGGCCACACATTCCCACACCTTCTCTTTCACTGGTGGAAATCACCCATGTTTACTTAGTTCTTTGCACATTACAGAGAACTTCTTACATTGTCTTATTTAAAGGCAGATAATGATAACATGGGAGAAACTCCTTATGTGTTCTGGCCCTGAGGAAAATGGGAGACTGTCCTGTGTCCAGCATTGGTCCACTTTGCCCCCACTTTGTCCCTGAGCTCCTGTCCTTGGGGCCTAGAACGGCCAGGTGCAGACTGATCTGTGTTTCTCTCATCTAGTACATTTCCAACAGATCTGGATGTTTCCAACTTGTTCCTCAGGAGCAGGTGGGAGGGCCACCAAGCAGGACAGTCACCCTGCCCTCCAACCCTGTTTCAGCCAGAATAGCTCCACAACATTTATTTATCATATTTGGTGTCCAAGTCAGTTTACATTTGAAAAGGAAGTTGTGCAGGGAGCAATAGCTGGCAGACCCTTACCCTAGAGGGTGAGCCTTCAAACTGCCACTGCCAAGTGTGCCAAAAAGGCTGACTTCCAGTGGTCTCCTCCTCTGAGATGTCCTCTCTCCCTACCAATCTGAGGCAAGTATCAGTCCCTGTTTGTCCCCTTCAGAGGCTAACCCCCCCCAAAAACCTCTTAAGAGTGTCCCTTCAAAGGCATGTTGCTGGGTGGTCCACTCAGTGTTCAATGTCTGGGTGCATGGGTTGTGCCCATTTGTATGTAGGTATAATTTGAGGTATTTTTTGTTCATATGTTGGTTGATGTGTTTTTCTGCAAGAAGTCTTTTAATCCACCCTAGAGGAAGAGAAGGGTAGGAAAGGGGTGACTCAGCAGAAAGGAAGGAATAATATTTTTCCTTTCCCAAATACACCTCAGACTTACACCTGCCCCTAACATTTGTAAGAGTATACATGGAGGCAGTGGGCCCATACTCCCACCTTCTCTTCCCACTCCCAACCCCACCCAGCAGGCATTAAACACACACCTCAACCCACATGTCTAAATCCTATCCAAAAGCCCTCTACAGACAGCTGCCCTTAGCTAACCCTGAGACCTAGGTGAGCTCACCATAGGCAGGACAGATGGGGAAAAGGCTCATGAAGCCCTGGAAGAGAATGGGGTATTTGGGCAGGGAATTTTGAATCCCAGGTACCCAAATATGGTCTAAAGGGAGGGACTGACCTTGATTGGCACAGACTTCTTGGCCTGTGGACTTCTTATCCTGTGGGGAGGGGTCAGCCCCCACCAGGGCCAAGACAAGCGTCCTGAAATCAAGGCTCAGGATTGTAGCCTGAGAGGACAAGAGGCTGCCTGGGCAAAGCAGAGCCCAGAAGGGGTCACTAGGCAGCCAGCCTCCTTCTGAAGTCCCCACCCAAGCAGGTACCCCTACGCCAGGGCAAGAAGCAAGAGAAGTCAAGGTAAGGGGCCAGTGCTCAACAGCAGTGTCCTGTGGCAATGAGGGCAGGGGTAGCCACAGCTATGCAGGCTGGCCAGGGGACCACTTCCTTAGCAGAAGCCTGAAGGAGCTCCATTAAGACCCCCACAGGCCTCCAGGATCCCAGCATGACATGTGAAGGAGGTGGGCTCTCCAAAGATGGACACTGGGTCACACCCTGGCTGATGGTGGGGGCAGGGTGAAGGTGAAGTGGTAGCTGCATACAAATTAACTCTAGAAAAGCAGAAATATGATGTTTCTTCACTTTGTTGTGCTTGTCAATTTTAAGTCTTTTCCCAGTTCTGCCTACCACCGCAACACTCTCTTAAGGTTCAGAGTTCTTGCGTTTACAACCCTTCATTTTAGTGCCTAATATATCTTTTTTAAACTTTTCATATGGAGAAATTCAGTGAAAGGTAAAAGTAGATAGAAGAGTACAATGAACCTATATGTACCCATCACCCCACTCTTGTTCTATACAAAATCCCATCTATTTCTCCCCTCCTGTGTTATTTTGAGGCAATCCCAAGTATCATTTGGTTCCATCATTTAATATTTCAGTGTATATCTCTTTGAATTGATTCTTTAAAAAAACTTACCTCAATGCCTCTATTAAGGAAGATAAAAATTCCTTAATATCATCAAATATCCACTCAGTGTTCTCATTTCCTTGTCTCCTAAATATCGCTCATGGTGCTTTGGGAGGGACCCTGGCAGGAGCACAATGTGAGACAGGACAACAGTGGACCTGGCTGTGGCCCAGACCAGGTGAGTGCTAAAGGTTCAAATGGGGGAAGAAATGGTAGGAGATGCCCAGGGAGCATGGGACCATGAACCAGCACTGAGCAGAGGGGACAGAATCCTCTCCCATTCCTTCCCAACCAGAGGGAAAAGGGAGGTTTGAATAAGAAGGCACTGTCAGAGAACAGCCAAGTTCATTTTCCTCCCTTCTCTTCTGGGCACCTTCTTGGCATACTCACTCCCAACACTTTCGTCTCCCTTCACAGCCTGGAGGCTCCTGAAAGGGAGACACTTTCTCCTTCACCTGCTCATCTGCAATGCAAACAAGGTACTTGGTACATAGTAGGTGCTTGAGAAATGGTTTGCTGGGCACTACCTGGCTAGACAGCTGGATGGCCATTGTTGGAGTACAGGGCAGCCTACTGCAAAATGTACCTCAATGGCCTATTGATTATTTTGAATTAAAGTTACTTAAGAAATGCCCAATGCAAGAGGGACACTCTGTCTCTCCCTTCTGTCTCCCTGAGGGCAGGAAATAAAGGTGCACTCCTGCCTCTGAAGGTAAAGTCCCTTATCTCCAGAGACAGGGAATTTAGGCCCAGAAGCCTATATAAACAACCCTTGTATGAGTGAAAAAGTGTTGCCTGCCATATCAGTAGACAAAGGATATTGCAGCCATCAAGCCATGACCTTACAGTCACCCTGATGGTGAACCCTGAGGGAACTCAGAATAGAAACAGGATGCCCGCCATCAAGCCATCAGCCACTGCAGCCACCCCACAAGTGTGCATCCTGAGGAGACTCAGGATGAAAAACACAGGATACTGGCCCCAGATAGCTGAGGTCCATATCAAAGGAATGATTTCAGTGAGCCCAGATTCTTGCATCTTCCCATACATAAAAAATTGCTAAATTCCTTAACTTGAGATGTCTGATTTTCTTTAATTAGCAGTAATCTTTTGATGTTCCGACTACCTGGTCTTTGTTGCAGACCTCCTGTGTATCCTGGCTTCTCCCTCTCCTCTTCAGGGCAGTCCCTCAGAGCCATCTGAGAGGCTGAGTCCCAGGCCTAAGTCCTCAGTTTTGCCTACCAAATAAAACATATTTCTTAACTTTTAGGTTGTGCACTTTTTCAGGTGACACTTATTACTTCTTTAATTTACTACCCCAAGCCCAAACTCTGTTTAGAGATTCTTCACTGATTGGGCACCCAAAACCTAACTTTTTTTGTCATGTCAATTCCTCACAAATGTATTCTTTCTTTGTCTAAAAGTATTAAAGCTGCCTGCTTTGGCCACTTCTTAGGTCCCATTTCAGTGAGACCTCCATGAACATTAATTAAACTTTATTTATTTTTCTCCTGTTAATCTGTCTTGTGTCAGTGTTATTATTGGTCCAGCCACAAGGACTCAGGAGGGGCAGGGGGAGAAATTTCCCCCTCCCACACACTGATCAGCTCAACAGAGGGAAACAAAGTTGCTGAATTGGGAGCCTGCAGATGCTGGCACCAGACTGCCTGGGTTCTAGCCCTACCTCTGCTACTTTCTAAATGAGCAATCTTGGACAAATTATGTAACCTCTGTACCTGAGTTTCTTCCCTATAAAACAGAAATTTACATTTTAAAAATTATTTTATTATGTACCTTTGAGGTAATGTGGATAAAGTACTTAGAACAATGCTTGACAACTAGTAAGTGTGCTGGAAAAGCCACACACTTGCTGTTATTGTTATTATGATAGATGTCAACTGAAAAATAAAATGCACAACCTAAAAGTTGAGAGCTGTGTTTTATCTGGCAGACTTTCTGAGGACTCAAGCCCAGGAGGCAGCCTTTCAGCTCTGAAGGCCTGCTCCAAAGAGGTGAGGGAGGAGCCAGGTTATCTAAGGGTTTTTTTGTTTTGTTTTGTTTTTTTCCTGTACGCGGGCCTCTCACTGTTGTGGCCTCTCCCGTTGCGGAGCACAGGATCCGGACGCGCAGCCTCAGCGGCCATGGCTCACGGGCCCAGCCGCTCCGCGGCATGTGGGATCTTCCCGGACCAGGGCACGAACCCGTGTCCGTGGGATCTTCCCAGACCGGGGCACGAACCCGTGTCCCCCGCATCGTCAGGCGGGCTCTCAACCACTGCGCCACCAGGGAAGCCCCTATCTAAGGGTTTTTGAAACAAAGACCAGGGAGTCAGAGCATCAAAAGATTACTGTTAATTAAAGAAAACCAGACATCTCAAGTTAAGGAATTTAGTGCTTTCTATGTATGGGAAAATACTAGAGCCTGGGCTCATTGAAATCATTCCTTTGATATGCACCTTAGCTATCTGGGGCCAGCATCCTGTGCTTTCCCAATCTGAGTCCCCTAGGCGTGCACCACTGGGGGTGACTGCAGTGTGTGACCACTGGGCAGCCTGTTTGTTTCCATCCTGAGTTCCCTCAGGGCTCACCATCAGGGGTGGCTACAGTGGCTGATGGCTTGATGGCTGCAACATCCTTTACTTACTGATATGGTAGGCAGCATTCTTAGTCCACACAGATAAATAACATTTTGTGTGTGGGCATGTTGCCACTGTCAGCCATCAACAGAGGTGTGACTCCTTCACCTGCTGGCATGAGAGGCTTAGATATCACCCAAGAGGCACTGCAAGGCGGCAGTTCCCTTTTCCCTCCCCAACTAACATTCCAGAGCTATCTGCAAGGAGGCCCAAGAGCTCAGGGATGTGAAGCTCCCCTGCCACAGCTATGTTTTGTCCCAGAGAAGGCAGTGCGTCCACTGGGGCCCAGGCTGCTCTCTTGCCAGGTACCTGCCTGACGCAGGCTGTGCACCCCACCAGTGTAACCGGGACTATTGCCCAGGGGCACCTGCGAGCAGCGGGCGCCATCTGGAGGCCACCTCAGAATCTGCGGGGATGCCACGTGCACTTGGGGTGGTGGCAAGGTCCTTTCATTCTATTTCATCCTTTAAATCATTTATTAAGCCACTGCTGTGTGTTAAGCTCTGGCAATGTAGGCAGAAGTAAAGATAACATCTCTTCTCCCATGGCATTCATGGCATGATGGAGAAGACAAACCCTCAACAAATGTGCAATACCAAGGGCTGGAAAAGAGACAGATACAAAGGAAGGAATAACTAACACGGTCATTCCCCAAGAAGTTTATTGGTGCCAGAGACAGTCCAAGGCAATAAAAATAAAGAAAGGAACAAAACAGTCCTCCTGCTCCCAGGGAGCTCATTGTGTGGAGGACAGACAAGAAAATTTAGAGGTAAGGTGTAATAGGAAATAACAAATCTGACTCCATATTAGATCTTTTTTTTTTTACTTTAATCTTTGTTTTCTGATGTTTTTGCTACAAGTTAATCACTAAAGGGATGTTGCCTATACCTTAAGGTATACATATGGCCCATCTCTGGAATCCTGCCCCCATGCCTGAATGTTAAACTAAAATATCTTTGTTCGGCTCACAGAAAACTTCTTGACCTTTCCCATCTGTGAATGGCTGCAGGGAAGAAGAAATTAATACATCCCCTCCTGGAGTCTGGCCAAAACCAGGAAATATTTGCAACAATTTATGGCCTTTTCACTGTACCTCCTCATCTCCCCACTTTGTTCTATAAAAGAAACTAGAATCGAGAACCTGGCAAGATGGTTCTTTAGTAATGTCACAGTCCACTGTCTTCTTGGACTCCTGGCTTTCCCAATAAAGTCATTATTCCTTGCCCCAACACCTTGTCTCTCAATTTATTGGCCTGTTGTGTAGTCAGCAGTAGGAGCTTGGACTTGGTTGCAAGGGACAGAGCTAAGAAGGGATTAGAGGTGTCCAGAGGGAGGTCAGGGAAATTTTCCAATTTTCCAGTCTTAAAGAATGGGCAGGATTTTGCCAGGTTGGGAGGTGGGGGAGGAGTATCTTCTTTAAAATTGTGGAAGCAAAAAGAAAGGTTATGGGTTGGAGAGTGGAAAGTTTCTGTGTCTGAAGAAAAGAAACACGGAAGAGAAGTGCTGAACCCGGGACTGGAAAAGGAGGTGTGGTCAGATCCTGAAGGGCTTGGTTTGACAGGTGAAAAAGTTCAAACCTGATCCAAAGGGCAGCAGGGATCATCAGAGGTTCTAAAGCAGAGCTCTGTGCAATAGAAAGCTCACTCCGAAATGCAGAAGTGAAGATGGGAGAGAAAGCTAACAGCTCAAACCTATATGTGCCAGGAACCTGCAGAGAGAGAGCTTGATATCCAGTTTTATTTTTAATCCTCTAAATTGGTCTATTGGTTAAGAACTATCATTATTCCAATTTACCAATGGATAAAACAGGCAGCCATCAAATGCCCACTAGATTCAAGCTAAGTCCAAACCCACCAGATTCAAGCTAAGTTCAAAGTCAGCCAGCTGTGGAGCCTGAGCTCTTCAGCAGGATGAGCAAAGCCAGTGGTGCTGGTGAAAGGGGCAGCATTGCAGTGTGTAAGAGTAGAGTCAAGGCCTGCTTGGTACGTGGAACCAACAGTATTTAATGATTGTCAGATCTGCAAGATGAAGACTAGGAAAGAGCTGACAATGAGACTCTGATAAAACGTTTGTTTTTGAGATAAATTTTAGACCTGAAAAAACTAATTGGTCATCCAGAACAACCCCTTGTTCTACCCATGCTCCTGGCACTGCATCAATCCCCATGCATCTGTACCTATATTTCTGCCTCCTCCCACCCTGCCCAGGAAGGATGAGGCTGCAGTTCCCAAATGCAGGCCTCCATTGGATCCCAACCTTGTGCCCACTCACGGCCACCACTTCATCCATTGGCTCATCTCAGACTACCTGAATAATTTTTTATCTTTCTACTGAATCATACCCCAAAACATACGCCCACTATAATTTCCCCCATCCTAAAACAAACTCCCTGACCCCAAAATCTCTCCCCACCATCACCACTCTATTTTACTCACACTCTACTTTCTCTCCTCTTATTTTTTCTTGAAGCCATTTCAATCCATTTCATTCCCACAACTCCACCAAAATTGCTTTTCTTGTGATCAATAATCACTCCACATTGAGAGTTTTCATCTTAGGTGACCTGTCAGCAGCATTCAACACACTTGAGTCAGTTCACTCTCCAAAATGAGCTCAACCTCGACTGTCACAGAACCTCACAAAGGCACCCTCTGCGGATCCATGAGTCCTAACACCAAATGCAACATAATTAACCTGGTCATGAACCCGTTTTGAGCTCACATGGAAGATCCAGGACCCCCAGCTAGCAATTTCCCTTCTCTCCCTCATCATTATTTATTCTTTTCTGTCTCTACTGGGTCATTCTCATCATATTAAAAACATGCTACAGCTCTATTTACAATAGCCAGGACATGGAAGCAACTTAAGTGTCCATCAACAGATGAATGGATAAAGAAGATGTGGCATATATATACAATGGAATGTTACTCAGCCATAAAAGGAAACAAAATTGAGTTATTTGTAGTGAGGTAGATGGACCTAGAGTCTGTCATACATGGTGAAGTAAGTCAGAAAGAGAAAAACAAATACCATATGCTAACACATATATATGGAATCTAAAAAAAAAAAAGTTCTGAAGAACTAGGGGCAGGACAGGAATAAAGATGCAGATGTAGAGAATGGACTTGAGGACACAGGGAGGGAGAAATGTAAGCTGGGATGAAGTGAGAGAGTGGCATGGACATATATACACTACCAAATGTAAAATAGATAGCTAGTGGGAAACAGCCGCATAGCACAGGGAGATCAGCTCGGTGCTTTGCGACCACCTAGAGGGGTGGGATAGGGAGGGTGGGAGGGAGAAACAAGAGGGAGGAGATGTGAGGATATATGTATATGTATATCTGATTCACTTTTTTATGAAGCAGAAACTAACACACCATTGTAAAGCAATTATACTCCAATAAAGATGTTAAAAATAAATAAATAATTAATTAATTAAAACATGCTGCAATTCTTCCCATCTTGAAAAATAACCTGTCAGCCCTATATCCCACTCACTTCTCTGTCTCATTTCCCTGCTGCTGTCTTACAGAACTCTTCTAAAGACTCAACTATGCTCACTGCCTCTGGCTTCCTTCTCTGCCTTCTGGAAAACACCTCACCCTCCCTCAAACTGCTGTGGTCCATCCAGGTCAGCAATGACCTCCCTCTGCCAAATGCAATGGTCAACAGTGCAGCTCCTTTCCTACCTCATCTTCCAGGCCTCTCAACTTTGGAAATTCTTAAGATTTAGTTTGTAACGTCTTTTTTCTCTCACGTTTCACTCATTTTTAAGGTGATCTCATCAAATCCCATGATTTTCATATATTTATTAATTTAGGACTTCTTAACTGTTGTCCCTCACCTTAACCATCTCCAGAACTTCAGTCCCACATACTCAACTACTGACTCAACATCTCTAGCTGAATATCAAATTAGCAGCTCAAACTCCACATGCCCAAAACAAAACTTATCCCCTTTCTTTGCTTTCTTCTTTACCTCTTCCCTTCTTCTCTACCTTCTTCTCTTTCTTATCTTTTCTTTCTTTACTTATAATAATAGGGAATTTCAATCATCCACAAAAGTAGATAGATGGACTGGTATAACAAATCTCCATGCACCCATCACAGAGGTTCAACCATTACTAACTTGTGACCAATCTTGTTTCTCTTCCCTCCAGCTCTGTATTATTTTGAAGCCAATCCCAGACATAGACATTGCATCATTTCAACTGTGCCTATTTCAGTGTTTATCTCTAAAAGATAAGGCCTCATTTTTAAACACGATTATCTTACCAATAGGCAGTCATAGAAAATAACAATTTCTTAATGTCATAGCCAGTCAGTATTCACATTTCCAATAGACTCATAATTTTTTGGTAAGCTTGTTTGAATCAGGATCCAAATAAGACCTACAAAGTGTGATTTTTTTAAACATTTTCATTGGAATAGAATTGCTTTACAATGGTGTGAGAGTTTCTGCTTTATAACAAAGTGAATCATCTATGCATAAACATATATCCCCATATCTCCTCCCTCTTGCATCGCCCTCCAACCCTCCCTATACCACCCCTCTAGGTGGTCACAAAGCACCGAGCTGATCTCCCTGTACTATGCAGCTGCTTCCCACTACCTATCTATTTTACATTTGGTAGTGTATATATGCCACTCTCTCACTTTGTCCCAGCTTACACTTACCCCTCCCCGTGTCCTCAAGTCCATTCTCTACATCTGCGTCTTTATTCCTGTCCTGCCCCTAGGTTCTTAAGAACCAATTTTTTTATTCTATATATATGTGTTATAATACGGTATTTGTTTTGCTCTTTCTGACTTACTTCACTCTGTATGACAGTCTCTAGGTCCATCCACCTCACTACAAATAACTCAATTTCGTTCCTTTTTATGGCTGAGCAAAGTTATATTGTATATATGTGCCACATCTTCTTTATCCACTCATGTGTCGAAGGACACTTAAGTTGCTTCCATGTTCTGGCTATTGTAAATGGAGCTGAAATGAACATTGTGGTACATGACTTTTTTTGAAATATGGTTTTCTCAGCATATATGCCAAGTAGTGGGATTGCTGGGTCGTATGGTAGTTCTATTTTTAGTTTTTTAAGGAATCTCCATACTGTTCTCCAGAGTAGCTGTATCAACTTCCGTTCCCATCAACAGTGCAAGAGGGTTCCCTTTTCTCCACACCCTCTCCACAGCATTTATTGTTTGTAGATTTTTTGATGATGGCCATTCTGACTGGGGTGAGGTGCTCCCTCATTGTAGTTTTGATTTGCATTTCTCTAACGATTAGTAATGTTGAGCATTCTTTCATGTCTTTGCTGGCTATCTGAATATCTTCTTTGGAGAAATGTCTATTAGGGCCTCTTCCCATATTTCGATTGGGTTGTTTGTTTTTTTTTGATATTGAGCTGCATGGGCTGCTTGTAAATTTTGGAGATTAGTCCTTTGTCAGTTGCTTCATTTGCAAATATTTTCTCCCATTCTGAGGGTTGTCTTTTCATCTTGTTTATGGTTTCCTTTGCTGTGCAAAAGATTTTAAGTATCATTAGGTCCCATTTGTTTATTTTTGGTTTTATTTCCATTTCTCTAGGAGGTGGGTCAAAAAGTATCTTGCTGTGATTTATGTCATAGAGTGTTCTGCCTATGTTTTCCTCTAAGAGTTTTATAGTGTCCAGTCTTACATTTACGTCCCTAACGCATTTTGAGTCTATTTTTGTATATAGTGTTATTAGTGTTCTAATTTCATTCTTTTACATGTAGCTGTCCAGTTTTCCCAGCACCACCTATTGAAGAGTCTGTCTTTTCTCCATCATAGATTAGTTGACCATAGATGCGTGGGTTTATCACTGGGCTTTCTATCCTGTTCCATTGATCTATATTCCTGTTTTTGTGTCAGTACCATACTATTTTGATGACAGTAGCTTTGTAGTATTGTCTGATGTCTGGGAGCCCGATTCCTCCAGCTCTGTTTTTCTTTCTCAAGATTGCTTTGGCTATTCAGGATCTTTTGTGTTTCCAATAAATTTTAAAATTTTTAGTTCTACTTCTGTAAAAATTGCCATTGGTAGTTTGATAGGGATTACACTGAATCTGTAGATTGCTTTGGGTAGTATAGTCATTTTCACAATATTGATTCTTCCAATCCAAGAACATGGTATATCTCTCCATCTCTTTATATCACCTTTAATTTCTTTCATAGGTGTCTTATAGATTTCTCTGTGAAGGTCTTTTGTCTCCCTAGGTAGGTTTATTCCAAAGCATTTCATTTTTTTTTTGTTGCAATGGTAAATGGGAGTGTTTCATTAATTTCTCTTTCAGATTTTTCATCATTAGTGTATAGGAATGCAAGAGCTTTCTGTGCATTAAATTTGTATCTGGCAACTTTACCAAATTTATTGATCAGCTCTAGTAATTTTCTGGTGGCATCTTTAGGATTCTCTATGTATAGTATCATGTCATATGCAAACAGTGACAGTTTTACTACTTCTTTTCCAATTTGTATTCCTTTTATTTCTTTTTCTTCTCTGATTGCTGTGGCTAGGACTTCCAAAACAATGTTGAATAGTAGTGGCAAGAGTGGACATCCTTGTCTTGTTCCTGATCTTAGAGGAAATTCTTTCAGCTTTCAACCATTGAGAATGTTGTTTGCTGTGGATCTGTCATATATGGCGTCTATTATGTTGAGGTAGGTTCCCTCTATGCCCACTTTCTAGAGAGTATTCATCATAAATCGGTGTTGAATTTTGTCAAAAGCTTTTTCTGCATCTATTGAGTTGATCATATGGTTTTTATTCTTCAATTTGTTAATGCAGTAAATCACATTGATTGATTTGCGTATATTGAAGAATCCTTGCATCCCTGGGTTAAATCCCACTTGATCACTGTGTATGATCTTTTTAATGTGTTGTTGGGTTCTGTGTGCTAGTATTTTGTTGAGGATTTTTGCATCTATGTTCATCAGTGGTATTGGCCTGTAGTTCTCTTCTTGTACATTTTATTGGCATAGTGTTACTTGTAGTAATCTCTCATGATCCTTTGTATTTCTGCTGTGTCAGTTGTTGTAACCTCATAGAATGAGTTTGGGAGTGTTACTCCACCTGCTATATTTTGGAAGAGTTTGAGAAGGAAAGGTGTTAGCTCTTCTCTAAATGTTTGATAGAATTTGCCTGTGAATCCATCTGGTCCTGGGCTTTTGTTTGTTGGAAGATTTTTAATCACAGTCTCAATTTCAGTGCTTGTGATTGGTCTGTTTATATTTTCTATTTCTTCCTGGTTCAGTCTCAGAAGGTTGTGCTTTTCTACGAATTTGTCCATTTCTTCCAGCTTGTACATTTTATTGGCATAGTGTTACTTGTAGTAATCTCTCATGATCCTTTGTATTTCTGCTGTGTCAGTTGTTATTTCTCCATTTTCATTTCTAATTCTATGGATTTCAGTCTTCTCCCTTTTTTTCTTGATGAGTCTGGCTAATGCTTTATCAATTTTGTTTATCTTCTCAAAGAATGTTGATCTTTGCTATTATTTCCTTCATTACTTTTCCATTTATTTCTGATCTGCTCTTTATGATTTCTTTCCTTCTACTAACTTTGGGGGGTTTTTTTGTTCTTCTGTCTCTAATTGCTTTAGGTGTAAGGTTAGGTTTTTTATTTGAGATGTTTCTTGTTTCTTGAGGTAGGATTGTATTGCTCTAAACTTCCCTCTTAGAACTGCTTTTCCTGCATCCCATAGATTTTGGGTTGTCGTGTTTTCATTGTCATTTGTCTCTAGGTATTTTTTATTTCCTTTTTGATTTCTTCAATGATCTCTTGGTTATTAAGTAGTGTATTGTTTAGCCTCCATGTGTTTGTATTTTTTACAGATTTTTTCCTGTAATTGATGTCTAGTATCATAGCATTGTGGTCAGGAAAGATACTTGATATGATTTCAAATTTCTTAAATTTACCAAGGTTTGATTTGTGACCCAAGATACGATCTATCCTGGAGAATGTTCCATGAGCACTTGAGAAGAAAGTGTATTCTGTTGGTTTTGGATGGAGTGTCCTATAAATACCAGTTAACTCCATCTTGTTTAATGTATCATTTAAAGATTATGATTCCTTATTTATTTTCATTTTGGATCATCTGTCCATTGGTGAAAGTGGGGTGTTAAAGTCCCCTACTATGATTGTGTTACTGTTGATTTCCTCTTTTATGGCTGTTACCATTTGCCTTATGTATTGGGGTGCTCCTGTGCCGGGTGCATAAGTATTTACAATTGTTATATCTTCTTCTTGGATTGACCCCTTGATCATTATGTAGTGTCCTTCTTTGTCTCCTGTAATAATCGTTGTTTTAAAATCTATTTTGTCTGATATGAGAATTGCTACTCCAGGTTTATTTTGATTTCCATTTGCATGGAATATCTTTTTCCATTCCCTCACTTTCCGTCTGTACGTGTCCCTAGGTCTGAAGTGGGTCTCTTGTACACAGCATATATATGGGTCATGCTTTTGGATCCATTCAGACAGCCTATGTCTTTTGGTTGTAGCATTTAATCCATTTGCATTTCAGGTAATTATCAATATGTATGTTCCTATTACCATTTTCTTAATTCTTTTGGGTTTTTTTTTGTTACATTATTTTTATTTTTATTTTTTTAACATCTTTATTGGAGTATAACTGCTTTACAATGGTGTGTTAGTTTCTGCTTTATAACAAAGTGAATCAGTTATACATATACACATGTTCCCTTGTAGGTCTTTTCTTTCTCTTGTGTTACCTGCCTAGAGAATTTCCTTTAGCATTTGTTGTAAACCTGGTTTGGTGGAGCTGAATTCTCTTAGCTTTTGATTGTCTGTAAAGGTTTTAATTTCTCTGTCGAATTTGAATGAGATATTTGCTGGGCAGAAAAATCTTGGTTGTAGGTTTTTCTCTTTCATCACTTTAAATATGTCCTGCCACTCTCTCTGGCATGCAGCTGTTAGCCTTATGGGGATTCCCTTGTATGTTATTTGTTGTTTTTCCCTTGCTGCTCCTCATATTTTTTCCTCATATATAATTTTTGTTAGCTTGATTAATATGTGTCTTGTCATGTTTCTCCTTGTATGTATCCTGTATGGGACTCTCTGTGCTTCCTGGACTTGATTGACTCTTTCCTTTCCCATATTAGGGAAGTTTTCAACCATAATGTCTTCAAATATTTTCTCCATCCCTTTCTTTTTCTCTTCTTCTTCTGGGACCCGTATCATTCAAATGTTGGTGCATTTAATGTTGTCCCAGAGGTCTCTGAGACTGTCCTCAATTCTTTTCATTCTTTATTCTTTATTCTGCTCTGCGGTAGTTATTTCCTCTATTTTATCTTCCAGGTCACTTATCCATTCTTCTGCCTCAGTTATTCTGCTATTGATTCCTTCTAGAGAATTTTAAATTTCATTTATTTTGTTGTTCATCATTGGTTGTTTGCTCTTTTGTTCTTCTAGTCCTTGTTAAACGTTTATTTTATTTTCTCCATTCTATTCCCAAGATTTTGGATCATCTTTACTATCATTACTCTGCATTATTTTTCAGGTAGCCTGCCTATTCCCTCTTTGTTTGTTTGGTCTGGTGAGCTTTTACCTTGCTCCTTCATCTGCTGTGTGTTTCTCTCTCTTCTCATTTTGCTTAACTTACTGTGTTTGGGGTCTGCTTCTCGCAGGCTGCAGGTTCATAGTTCCTGTTTTTTTTGGTGTCTGCCTCCAGTGGTTAATGTTTGTTTAGTGGGTTGTGTTGACTTCCAGGTGGAGTGGACTAGTGCCTGTGTTCTGGTGGATGAGGGTGGATCTTGTGTTTCTGGTGGGCAGGACAGCCTCTGGTGGTGCGTTTGGGGTTCCTGGGACCTTATTATGATTTTAGCAGCCTCTCTGCTAATGCATGGAGTTGTGTTCCTGTCTTTCTAGTTTTTTGGCATAGGGTGTCCAGCACTGTAGCTTGCTGGTCGTTGAGTGGAGCTGGGTCTTAGTGTTGAGATGGAGATCTCTGGGAGAACTTCACCATTTGATATTCCGTGAAGCCAGGAGGTCTCTGGTGGACCAATGTCCTGATTTTGGCTCTCCCACCTCAGAGGCACAGGCCTGATACCAGGCCAGAGCACCAAGACCCTGTCAGCCACACAGCTCAGAAGAAAAGGGAGAAAAAAAGAAAGAAAGAAAGAAGGAAAGAATAAAGTTAAATAAATAGAAATAAAGTCATTAAAATAAAAAATAATTTTTAAAAATAAAAAAAATTAAAAGTAATAAAAAAAGAAAAAAAGAAGAAAGAAAGAAAGAAAGAAGAGAGCTACCAAACCAAAAAACAAATCCACCAATGGTAATAAGGTCTAAAAACTATACTAAAAAAACAAACAAACAAAAAAAAACGGACAGACAGAACCCTAGGACAAATGGTAAAAGCAAAGCTTACAGACAAAATCACACAAAGAAGCATACACATACACACTCACAAAAAGAGAAAAAGGAAAAATATATATGTATCGTTGCTCCCAAAGTCCACTGCCTCAATTTTGGGATGATTCGTTGTCTATTCAGATACTCCACAGATGCAGGGTACATCAAGTTGATTGTGGAGATTTAATCCACTGCTCCTGAGGCTGCTGGGAGAGATTTCCCTTTCTCTTCTTTGTTTGCACAGATGCCGGGATTCAGCTTTGGATCTGGTCCAGCCTCTGCGTGTAGGCCGCCTGAGGGTGTCTGTTTTTCGCTCAGACAGGACGGGGTTAAAGGAGCAGCTGATTTGGGAGCTCTGGCTCACTCAGGCCTGGGGGAGGGAGGGGTACTGAATGCGGGGCGAGCCTGCGGAAGCAGAAGCTGGCCTGATGTTGCAACAGCCTGAGGCGTGCCGTGTGTTCTCCCGGGGAAGTTGTCCCTGGATCATGGGACCCTGGCAGTGGCGGGCTGCACAGGCTCCCAGGAGGGGAGGTGTGGATAGTGACCTGTGCTTGCACACAGGCTTCTTGGTGGCTGCAGCAGCAGCCTTAGCATCTCATGCCCGTCTCTGGGGTCCGCGCTGATAGCGGCGGCTCGCACCCATCTCTGGAGCTTGTTTAGGCGGTGCTCTGAATCCCCTCTCCTTGCGCACCCCGAAACAATGGTCTCTTGTCTCTTAGTTAGTTCCAGACTTTTTCCCGGACTCCCTCCCGGCTGGCTGTGGCACACTAACCACTTCAGGCTGTGTTCACGCCACCAACCCCAGTCCTCTCCCTGGGATCGAAGCTCCGAAGCCCGAGCCTCAGCTCCCCGCCCCCACCCGTCCCAGCGGGTGAGCAGACAAGCCTCTCGGGCAGGTGAGTGCCGGTCGGCACCGATCCTCTGTGCGGGAATCTCTCCGCTTTGCCCTCCGCACCCCTGTGGCTGCGCTCTCCTCCATGGCTCTGAAGCTTCCCCCCTCCGCCACCCTCAGTGGCCGCCCGCGAAGGGGCTTCTAGTGTGTGGAAACCTTTCCTCCTTCACAGCTCCCTCCCACTGGTGCAGGTCCCGTCCCTATTCTTTTGTCTCTGTTTTTTCTTTTTTCTTTTACCCTACCCAGGTACGCGGGGAGTTTCTTCCCTTTTGGGAGGTCTGAGGTCTTCTGCCAGCATTCAATAGGTGTTCAATAGTAGTCGTTCCACATATAGATGTATTTCTGATGTATTTGTGTGGAGAAAGGGGATCTCCACGTCTCACTCCTCTGCCATCTTGAAGCTGCCTTGTGATTTTTTGATATATATTTTAAGTCTTTTTTAACCTACGGGTTCGTCCTCTTGTCTTTTTTCTTTTCAACTTACTTGTTGAAACAAGGCCATTTCTTCCACAGAGTTTTCCTCATTTTGGATTTTGCTGAATGCACCCCATGGTTTAGTTTAACATGTCCCACACTCTTGTATTACCTGCAAATTGGTATTTGGACTCTAGACATGGAGGTTCAGCCTTCCATCAGGAGGCACACAATGTCTGCTTCTCTCTCTTTTTGTCATATTCAGAGCAGTTTATGCTCATTGCCTGGGCCTAATACCTCATTAATATTGTCAAATGGTGATGTTCAAACTCTATCATTCTTTTTCATTCATTAGCTGGGATACTTCTGTGAAGAGAAACTTACCCTCACCTACTATTTTGTTACCCTGAGGTATAGTTTATATAGGAAAAGCAGGATAAACGCTTGATTCTTTCCTTTTATTAACCACTTTTCAGAATAATGAGTTGGTCCCCTATCATTCTCCAGCACAAACAAATTAAGAGAACAATTTTCATATCATCATAAACATCTTTGTTTTAAACATCTTTGATGATGTTTAAATCCATTGCAGTTTGATCCTGATTGATGCTCCCATTATCCCATCTTTAGCAAGTGGTTTAGTCCTTCTGCCAGGATCATAATTGTCTTTGATAACTTCCTTGCTACCTGATGTTTCAAGATGCCCCAGGATCATCTGCATTTCCTACCCCTGATCTGGGATCAGCAAACCTGGGACATGATGTTTGAATTCCATATCTGGGTGCTAGGGTGACTGTTGCTCCTGAGTTGTTTCAAAATAGATCTCTTTTCTCCCCAAAACCTGCCCCTCTCCTAGTGCTTTCCCCATCTCAGTGGATGACAACTCCATTCTTCCTGTTACTTAGGCCAAAAACCTTGAGTCAGCTTTGATCCTCTCTTTCCTTCACATTCCCTATCTATTCTACTAGCAAATCTATTGACTTTATCTTCAAAATGCATCCAGACTCTGACAGCTTCTCACCTCTGGCACTGCTACCTGTCTGGTCTATCGTCTCTCACCTGATTTATTTCAATAACCTCACAACTGTTTTTTCTGTGTCTGCCTATTCTCTACATGGCAGCAAATGTGCTCTTTTTAAAAACATAACTCAGCTCTTGGCATTACTGTGCTCAAAACCATTTCCAATGTCTTCCCATTTCACTTGGAGCAAGTTCCAACAGCCTTACAATGATTTGTAAGGTCTTTTTTTTTTTATATATTTTTGCTTTATTTTTATTCCATATTATATTCCATATTTTTATTCTCATTATTATAAACATGACTTGACCTCATTTCAAAATGAAGAGAAAAGAGTGATCATGATTTGTCTCAAGAAAGTAAAATTGCTAAAATGAATATTTCAGAACCTAGTGAGCTATATAAAGTGGAGCTGCTTGCCACCCTCCCCTCCAAAGTGTCTTAAAGTTCTTTGCTTTGTTGTGTCCATGAGCCTGAGTTTTTGACTTTTGTTTATCACCCTTCTATTTGCTATAGGGCTGTTATGTGTCCTTCATTCTTTCTTGTATCCATTTATCCAGGTTTTAAAAATAATGCTGAGAGAATGGAGATAATCCTCAGTCAGAGCATCCCTCTGTAACAGAGCTCAACTTAGGCAAATCACTTCTGCTATAATTTGTGGGGGCAGGGTGGAGGCAGTGTGGTTGACAGGAATAAATGGAATGGCATATGGCATATGAAAAGTACCTGGCTTCCAGCGATACCCTACTGCATTTGTATTGACTGCCTGAAGACTTTCCTTATCAGTGACAGCTATCCTCCTGGATAAATGAAATTATTTGCCAAGTATTTCAAAATATCATTGTATTTTGATTATTATATAACCAAGAGTGATACATCTGAAAAGTTTCACATCCCCACACTCAAGACAAGGAATAATGCCTGTTGTGTGCTTTCATTTACTCCATAAGAAGAGGCAGGGGCTAGAAAGATGATTACATGAGCTATAAAATATAATATTATCACAACTATCACAAAGCCCGTTAGTTCAAGATATGAGACTGAGTTACTAAATCAAGTTTCACATGCAGACATTGCATATCCCCTGAAGGTTCTCTAACCTGGGTGTTGAATGGCTGAATGAATGAGTGAGTTGAGGCAAGAGGGAGAGGGAACACCTGGATATGAGGTTGGGCATCTGGAGTAATTTACTGGTTGTGGAGTTCCAGGGGGCCTAGAGGAAGGGTTGAGAGGAGGAAGGAGTGAATGATTAGATCAGAGAAAGAAAGTTCCGGGCAGTCTGAAGATGTTGGGGCTACAGAAGAGAAAAGAACTCTAGGAAAGGAATGTTTGTAACACTGACTGATGAAATCAGAGTTGTCATGTGAGGTGTGCTTTCCCACTGACCCTACGCAGGGTGGATGCTGGAGCTAGTGGACAGAAGATTTTCTCTGCCTATTTGGGGCAGGCTCTGCCCAGTGACAGTGGACTTGTGCAGTGAGGGGCCTGGAGGCCTCTCCTTTAGCTTTTGGTGGGGGTGGTATTGATCCCTGACCTCACTCTGCCTAGTGGGGTGTAGCCGGTGGGAAATATTACGTAGCTCTCCCCGTTCCACACTCGGATTAAATGTCCTTTCCTAGCCTTCTACAAAAGTATCCCTCATCCAATTTACAGATAAGTCAGGATTCAGCATTGAATCATCAGCAAAAAAAAATGTGTTCTAGAGAGCCAGAAGGGACAATGATATAAAGGCGAAAGAAACAGTGTGAGCAGGAGAAAAATAAGAACTCTAGGGTTTCCATAAACACAGAGGGAAGAGAACTTGAAAGTCTCTGTATTCGAAACAAAGCCAGGCAAGGCCCCAAGCACCTCAGTGAGAGGCTAGGCTACCCAGGTGCGAGTTTCACAGAGTGCACTTCTTCAGAGCCAGCCTGCTCTCTGCTCCCACTACAGCATTCAGGTGGGAAATCTAAATTATTGATTTACAATAAACGTAACTGACTATTGAGTTATTATTGATTTACAGTACACCATTGTGGCTCTTCTTTTAGACTGTCCAGGGTGAATCACCCGCCTTGGGAAGCCTGGCCATCTCCTTAATATATTCAACCCTCTCTAGCTGTAGATGGGTTCTTTTGGGGGCACCTATGCAGGATGGGGATATGCAAAATGGGAACCCAGAGGTACTAGAGTTGACAGTGGAGTGAGTGGCTGCACAGTGCCCTGAACACACATGGCAGACAGCCCTCTGTCCATTCTCCCTATACCTCACTACTCTCACAAGGAGTGGACAAGCCTTCTTAGCAACTTCTTCCTCCCTCCTCCCTTCTCCATCCCCTCCTCCTTTGAAATCTTGTCTATAATGTAGGAAGCAAAGGAAACACACACAATTTTAAATCAATTTGCTTGTTTGGAGAATCTAAATAAAAAATATCCATCCAGTGCCTAAGGCTGGAGCAGCTTCCAGTCTTGAAAGTGAATCAGAGACCCAAAGAGGAATTTTGGGACAGGGATCATCTTGAAGAGAATGGTGGGATGGTTCCCACAGCGGGGGCAGTTGCCATATGCCCCCACAGCCAACCACACAGGGTGTCTCTGAGGCAGAGCTCCTGACAGCCCAGGCATGGGATGCCAGTATGGCCTCCAGGGCTGCCATCTGCTCCGCAGGGTCTGGGCAGCATCTGGTGCGAGATGGGATGGGTTCCTGGGCAGGGCTGTGGCAGGCTCCAGGTAGCAGGGGCTCTGCAACAGGCTGGGCTGGCTCAGAAAGCAGGGGGACCACAGTGTGCTTAAAGACTAGAGGCCTTTCTCAGGTGCCACTGGACTGTGCCCCTCCCAGGGATTCCTGCTTCATCCTTGGGAGGGGAAAAGCACCCCAATAACACTTGACATTGGACATCTCATTCTCTTGGTGAGGGAGGGCTCAGAGCTAATATCAGTACTGTGACATTTCTTGCATCCAAATGTTGTGAAGAAAATTCATACTTGCTTCTGCATAATGTATGTAAATTAAATAATGCAAATGTACAAAGGTCATTTTCCAGATGTTTTTGCTCTATGGAGCATGGGGAAATGGCCTTATGGCAACATCTGAGGCCTGGAAATTTGTAGAAAGTTGCCAAGGAAAGCGTCACTTGGTCCTGCTTGGTCCCACCCAGATAGAAGGCAGAGCTGGTCCCCTGCAGCAATTCTGGCACCCCAAGGTGAGGATATTTCTGGCATGACTGAGTAAACCAAAAATAGAGACTCAGAAAAACACTCTTCCCAGTCCCCAGGGTCAGCAAGCAGCTGCAGATTGTTCTGGCATTTCCCACTGCTTATTAAGAAGGAAAACATTTAATAAAACAAAGAGTACACATTTGTTCCTCAGCGGACCTGAAGTCCCAGCACTGCCAAGGGTACTGATTCCTGTTTATTTCCACGTTCCAACTGGCACCATTCATGCCTGCATTCCCTGGAATTGGTTTTGCAGCCTGGAGAACAGAGACCATCATGGGAGAAAGAAACGTGTTTATCACTAAATGATAGAAGGCAAAAGGCCACAACATCTCCTGATAATGCAGAGAGGAAGGCCTCCTCCCCGCCCCCACTGCCTGTGGGTGGGACCCTGAGGGCCTGTTTTGTGAGGTTTCCTACGATGCTTGTACCTGAGCCTGGATGATCGCCAAGGTGCAAGGATTTTCGGGTAACCACACCAGCAGCAGACGGAGCTTACAAATAACAGAACACAAATGTTCAAGCTGGGTGAGGAGCTTAAATCCCCTCATTTTACAGAGCAGGATGGCAGGCCAGGAAAGGTAGATGAGTCATCCATACAATCTACAGTGGCAAATGTCATCCTTTGTCCATACCAGTGCTCTTACCAACCTAGGGCAGTGAGTGCCATGTGAAATCTTTGACATTGATTTCAAGAATATTAGGAAACAGACAAACAAAAACTGCTGTCCAAGAAGAAAAAAAGGCCACCTATAATTTACCACCAAGAAATTCAGAAGTAACTTATGTTAATCATCTAGAACTTATCCACAGTCACTCTGCCTCTGTGCTTGTGCCTCTCTCTCTTTGCCTAATTTTATGCACTATACCAGAGAAATACAGAGTTTTTAGACACCTTTAGAAGGGTTACAGCATTGCCCATATACTAGGTCACAAAAGAAGACTTGACAAATTCCAAATATTGAATATCAAACAGACCATGTTCTCAGACCATAATGCAAAAAAAATTAGAAATGAATAACAAAAGGATAGTTTAAAAAACATATTACTGGAGACTTCCCTGGTGACGCAGTGGTTAAGAATCTGCCTGCCAATGCAGGGGACACGGGTTCGAGCCCTGGTCTGGGAAGATCCCACATGCCATGGAGCAACTAAGCCCATGAGCCACAACTGCTGAGCCTGCACTCTAGAGACCATGAGCCGCAACTACTGAGCCCATGTGCCGTAACTACTGAAACCTGCATGCTATAACTACTGCAGCCCACGTACCTAGAGCCTGCACTCTGCAACGAGAGAAGCCACTGCAATGAGAAGCCCGTGCACCGCAACGAAGAGTAACCCCTGCTCACCGCAACTAAAGAAAGCTTGCACGTAGCAACAAAGACCCAACGCAGACCAAAATATATATATATATATATATTACTGGAAACTAAATAAGAGAGTATTGAATTTTATAAGGTGAAAAAAAAAGCATACACCACATTAATTACTTAGAATTCCAGTGAAATGGCAATGTATTAAAATTTGTGGGACTTAAAGACAGTAGATGGAGGGGAATTTATAACTTCAAATATAAGCTAAACAGTTCACTTAAGAAGCTGAAAAAGGAGCAACAGAGCAAGCTCAAGAAACAAGAAGGAAAAAAACAGGGTGAAAAATAAATGAAGGAGAAAAAAATTTAAAAATTAACAAAATTCATAAGCTAACTCTTTGGAAAGATTAATGAAACAAAATTCTGGCAAGATTGATCAAGAAAAGGGGTGAGAAAGAGAAATTATACATGGAAATATGCAAATATACAATAAAAGGGGAACAATTACAGACACATAAAAATAAAAGAATAATGCAAGAACCACTCTGAAGTAGTCTTGCTAAAATACTAAATCTATCAATACATTTGATCAAGAATTGAGATTAAACTACCAATTTACAGGAATACAGAGGACAGGGGAACATGCCAAACTAGAGATGCAATCATGGGAAACTCTAGACAATGTGATTTCTTCAGAAGAGAGGAAAACAAGAGCTGGAAGGGAGCAGACAGGTGACCGAGCACAACATGTAGATTTTGTTTGGATTCTTATTTTTAAAAATTGTATTGACATTTATGAGACAATTGGAAGTCTAAAAACTGACTAGGTGTTCCTTGACATTGAGGAATTATGAGTATTTGGGGAGGAGGTGATGGCATTGTGGATAAGTTGGAAAAAGAGAGTTCTTATCTTTATACCGGAGTATTTGTAGTGGTCATGATAAAATGTCTGAGGTTTGCTTCAAAATAATATGAGGAGATGAGCATGGGGCTATAGACCAAATAAGACTGGCCATGAGTTAATAGCTATTGAAACACAGAGGATTCAGTAATCTATTCTATATACTTTCACATATGTAAATGAAAAAAGAGAGAAAACTGCTCAGCCTTTTTTGGAAGTTATGTAATTTTTATTTAAAAGCAGATCAGCACAATACAAAAGAAAAAAATGATGGCCTCATTTCACTTATGAATGAGAGTGCAAAAAATAATTCACTTATGAATGAGAATGCAAAAAATAAAATACCAGGTGAACTAATACAACAATGTACTAAAAGATATAATTTATCCCAGCAATAAAGGAAGATTTTCCAGAGACTGCATCGATGCTATTCATTACAGTAAAGCCTAAAGGAGAAAAAACATGCATCTCTTTCAATAGATGCAGAAAAAGCCTTTAATGTTGTACAACATCTGCTTAAGATTTTATAATAAAAAAAAATCTTAGCAAACTAGGAATAGAAAAAAGAAGTTCCTTAAATTGGTACCCTAAAACCGACATCAACATTTTTCTCAATGGAGAAAATTTAAGCAAGTTTCTTTTAAGATTGGGAAGGAGACAAAAATATACTACTGGGACTTCCCTGCTGGTCCAGCGGTAAAGAATCCACCCTGCAATGCAGGGGACGTGGGTTCCATCCCTGGTAGGGGAATAAGATCCCACATGCCGCAGGGCAACTAAACCTGCGCGCCACAACTACTGAGCCTGCGTGCCTCAACTAGAGAGCCCGCTTGCTGCAAACTACAGAGCCCACACGTTCTGGAGTCCATGTGCCACAACTAGAGAAAGGAAAACCCACATGCCACAACTAGAGAGAAGCCCGTGCACCACAACTAGAGAGGAGCCCACGCGCCACAGCAAAGAGCCTGAGTGAGGCAGCAAAGATCCCGTGTGCCACAACTAAGACCCGACACAGCCAAAAATAAAAATAAATAAGTAAATAAATTTTTTAAAAAGTGTACTATTACTGCTACTGTATAGCAGTGCTAGAGATCCTAATCAATGTGGTAAGAAAAGAAAACAAAAAGTTTTAGCAATTGAAGGGAAAAATAAAACAAATTATTTATTTAAAAATATGGTAATCTACATAGAAAAAAACAACAGAATAAATAACCTACTGCAATTAATAATAGAATTGAGCAAGTTTATCAGAAATAAGATCAACATACACAAATTGCTAACTTCTCTACACCAGTGCTTCCCAGCAAGGAGTGATTTTGCCTCTCAGGTAGGATTGATAAATTGGACAAATAACATTTAAAAGGATACCCAGTTTAATTTGAATTTTAGATAAGAAATAAATAATTAAACATATCCCATACCATAATTGGGACAAAATGTTGGGTTCAGTGTTTTATGTGGGTATTCCACACCCACAGGACTTTTGGCAATGTCTGAAGACATTTTCAGACATTGAAGTGAAGGGCTGCTATGGGCATCTGATGGTGTAAGACAGGAATGGTGCTAACATCCTACAACGCACAGGACAGCCCTCACAACAAAGCCCCAAAGCCCTCACATCCAGCCCCAAATCTTAACAGTGCCGAGGCCAAGAATCCCTGTAATAATCAATAAGAAAATATAATAAAAATCAAGGATTGTGCACAAGTATAAACTGTCTGGGTATTAACTTAAAGAATTCACAAAACCTCTATAAAGAAAACTTTGAAACTCTGAGAAAAGCAGAAAAGATTATAATACACATAATCTTGTAACGTTCTTGTAAACATTCGAAAGGTCAATTCTACCTCGCAAATCAGTAATTTCTTTGCAACTCTAACCAAAGTTTAAGCTGATTTTTTTTCAGAGATATGATAAACTTATTCTAAAATTTACGTGGAGGAATAAAGGACCAACCATGAATAGCACAAATCTGAAAAAGAAAAGAGAGGAGACTTGCCCTGCTAGATATTAAGGCACACTAGATAGTCGTGATAATAGAAACAGTCTGTTAGTGGTTCAAGAAAAAATGAAAACAGTCAATGGGGCAGAAAGAAGTACTCAGAAACAGACCCTTGGGAACTTAATATATTTCAGAAGAGGGGTCACAAATCAGTGGGAAAGGGCAGACTCACTAATAACATGAAGAAAAAAAAAACTGTACTCTACCTGATATTACATAGAAAGATGGACTCCCTAACGATTTTACATTAACCCTTTAAAATAAAAAGTAAAACTATTAATAAAATTAATATAAGACAATGTTAATGGGCTAAGGGCAAGAAAGGTCAAAAGTACAAAACATAAAGCAAAAAGAATTGGTGGATTTGGTTATACCAAAAGAAAGTATTCCTAGTCAACAAAGGATGTTGTGGACTAAATTGACAGATTAGGAGAAGATACAATACCTGAAGCCAACAAAGGACTGATCATCTAGATTAAATAAGGGTTTCCAGCAAGTCAGAAAGAGAAAACAAAGAACCCTGGTTGAAAAATCAGCAAAGAATACAAGACAGGCAATTAACTGTAGGAAACATAAAAAGAGACTCTCAGTCATAGTGGAGAAACGTAAATTAAAACAATCATACGAACTCATTTTAAGCACATTAATAAGAAGTAGAAAACAGGATAATGCCAAGTGTTGTGACAATTCGCTGCTGGCGAGATTAGTGGCTGGGGGCAGACTTTCGGGAGAGTAACTTGGCAGGAGAGGATCAAATTAAGCAAAAGCACAACCTATGCTCCATCTCTCCCGCTCCTGGGTGGGTACATGCCCAGAGAGATAATTACAAAGATGATTAATGTGCAAGGATGCTTGTTGCAGTGATGTTTGTGTAGCTAGAGCTGAGTCAATCCACATGTCCATCACTGGAAGTACAGGTGGGAAAACAGAGTGCATGCACACAGTGGTATATTTATGCAATAACTGGAAGTGAAGAATCAGATGTGCCCAATAGCAGCATCCATGAGTCTTTAAAAAAAAAAAAGGCAAAAAGCAATTTTTAGCCAATAGCATTTTGTAAATTAAAAAAAAAAATTAACAGAGGAAAGGATAAAGAAGATGTGGTACATAATACAATGGAATATTACTCACATATAAAAAGGAACGAAATTGGGTCATTTGTAGAGACGTGATTGAACCTAGAGACTGTCATACAGAGTGAAGTAAGTCAGAAAGAGAAAAATAAATATCATATATTTAAGCATATATGTGGAATCCAGAAAAATGGTTGCAAAACAGAAATAGAGACACACACGCAGAGAACAAACATATACCAAGGGGGGAAAAGGTGGGGGGGTGGGATGAATTGGGAGATTGGGATTGACATATACACTACTGATACTATGTATAAAATAGATAACTATTGAGAACCTACTGTATAGCTCAGGGAACTCTACTCAGTGCTCTGTGATGACCTAAATGGGAAGGAAATCTAAAAGAGAGGGGATATATGTATACGTATAACTGATTCACTGTACAGTAGAAATTAACACAACGTTGTAAAGCAACTATACTCCAATAAAAATTAATTTTAAAAAAAGTATGCACACAAGACACACAAATAAGCTGCACATCAATACAATAACATGGTTGCCACTTGTGAGTGGAGAATGGACAAGAGGATAAAAGGCAATAAGAAAATAAAAAAGCAAGAAAGCTCCTTGCAAAGACTAGAAAATGTCTTGAATTGAGGAGGGGCGGGGTGTGAGTAATCTAGCCTTCTGCCCCTGGTGCCCCCAAAACATGAAAACAAAGCAACAAAGAAGGCAGTGAAAGGTACACAGGTTGGCAGAGGCTGGATAAGCTATTTCCAAGCTGGAAGCAACCTAGGTGCAGGAAATAGATTTCCCAGTGGTGAGGAACCCTACAGAGGAGGTGGGAGTTGGGTAGGGAGAAGCCTGTGGGAAACCCATGAGTACGGGTGGCCCAGAGGCTTTCAGGGTCTCTGAGTGCAGAAACCTGAGAAAACTCCCTTCTGAGCATCTTGTCCAGTATTATAATCTATGGGGAATTAAGGGTCTATGTCCACCCAGGAGCCCCATTGGGAAAAGGGAGGGCTCTTCTCCGAGGCTCTGTGATGGAGAAGCAGCAACCTAAAGAGGGCGGTGCTACCAAAGTTGCCTTGAGCAGCTGCGCAGCTGAAGCTGGCAGGCCCAGCAGAGTGGCCTGCTCCAGAGCCCCACAGGGGTGCCCAAGTCGCAGAGGTGGGGAAACCTGAGGGAGAGCTGATGAGGAATGGTGCTAAGGCCCCATACTGTTTTGTAACATACTTTCAGCATACTGTCAACATTTTCTATGATACCAAATATCCTTCAGTAACACTGTAATGGTTTTACAGGGTACATGCCCCTCACTTATTATTTAGCTCCAGGTCCCACCCTCCCCTGCTCTGCTCTACCTCACAGGTAGGGTCAGCCAATGGGAGACACTGCAGAAAACTAGAGGGTGGGAGGGAGAAGCCAGGGTATTTCTAACCACCTCCCACGCTAGCACTGTGGTTCCAGCTTTCGGAATCTGGCCCAGCCGTTGGGATAGAAGTGGGTTTTTTTGATGTTGCTAATCTCTGGGTTGCTCCTCTATACTGTGGGACTTCTCAGCTCTCCTATCACCTGCATAACCAAGTCCCTGTGTTAAAATCTGTTCAAAATAACTGGAGTATATTGTCTTCCTGACCGGACACTGGTACAAGGTAGGCAGACCCACGGTATGGAGTTCCCCTATTTTGTTATTTTAAGTTATACAGTCGCCAGTACCCTTAAAGCTAAATCTTGGTCTCCAACTATGTGTACTTCCTCTGCACAAATTTCTAGAAAATTACACAAAACATGGATATTGACTATTTTTTGGTGGATGTTGCCTATTTCCCTCCTAAATAATTATACCTTGCATTTCCACCAATAGTATATGAGAATGTTCCTATAATCTCACCAATTTGAAGTCAGAAAAATAGGGTCTAATTTAAATTTCTTTTCCTTTACCACTAGCTAGGTTGAATTTTGTGTTCTGGCTATCTCTAGCATTCTGTTAGCCTTGATCTGCCTCCCCCTTCAGTTATTGTCAAACAGGGCCATGTCAAAGTCAGTGGGTATCACCAGGAACTTGTGAGAAGTTTATTTCCTAGGTTTGTATTTTGCTTATTACGGAGAGGGTTTGAAAGACTGTAAGGATAGGACAGAGGCAAGTGCTTTTTAGATGTTCATATAAGTAAGGGCTTTATATCCTGAGTGTGAATCACATATGCCTATACAGAAACTACCCAGAATCCCTGAGGGTTCTGCTACATCTCAGCCAAACTGTTTAAACAGCAGACTGCTGGGCCAACCATGGCTCTTCAGTGGTGCTTGAAATCTAGGGGCTTAAAGACAGCCTAGGAAAAGTCATCTACCTTCCCATTCCATTGGGACTGTGTTTCTGGAGTGAGAAATATCTGGGGTCAAAGCCAACATTTAGCTACATGCCTGTCAAGCACATATAGTCAAAATCAAAACACTCATCAACTACTCAGATGGGCCAGGAAGTACTAATATGCTCGAAAGATAACTGCACTCTTGAAAAATGCTCATAAATCACACACTGAATATTTTGAAAAATGTTAAAATTTATTAAGTTAACATCACACAGTTAATTCAACTAGTTCTTTATTGTACATGACAACATCTTCACTAGACTGAGGGCTCAAGGATTTGAGATGATCTGCTATTGAGCACATCCCAGTCAAAGACTGAGAGTCAATGTATTTACATGGGCAAAGCAGTGTCAGCAAGGAACTGTCACCTAACTGTGGGAACACAAACATTCAAATTGCATTTTCCAGCTTTCCTTTTTGGAAACCAATGACACATCTTAAATAGCCACACACACAGCTCTACCTTTTAAAAATGTGCAATTTCATAGATGGTGCCTAATTTTCAAGTTTAAAAGTTAAGGTTCATTTCTATTTCTTGGGCATCCTTTAATGATACACAAATCTAGACACTGTTCCAGTACAAGTTTGATAAATGTGCAAAAATTGGGTGCTATTGAGTCATGTCTTTCCATTTTTCTGTTTTGATCCTGGTATCCTACTCAACATTGTTAAAAGGGCATCCCCTCTTTATTATGAAGTATTCAGATTTAACGTGTGGGGGTGTGATCATTTTAGGGCAGAAGTGGGCTT
>NC_041225.1:89502685-89513791 GCF_002837175.3 Physeter macrocephalus | reverse complement strand
ATCATTTATTGTTTCTGACAATAGAGTAAGGGATCTGGGTGATCCAGATTCTAGTGTCAACTCTGTGACCTTAGTCAAGGCTGTTACCTTGACCTCAGTTTCTCTGAGGTTCCTTTCTGGCTCTCACCTCCAGACTTTCCTTTCTGGGCTTCCTCATACCAGGCTGGGGCTGTGTCTGCCACACCTGAGCCACTGCACACTTTGAAGTGGAGCCTCTACAAGGGTGATCTTCTGCTTCCTCCATTCCTTGCATCATTGCTATGACACAGTTTCCCCTCTTTAGTGCTAGTCTGGAGGAAACTGTGGGCACTTGAGATGGGGTTTCCGTTTGGGGTGTTATCTTATTTCATAAATGGTATGGGGTTAATTTTGTTGTTGAACATATGTTCGTGTGCCCGACAAACGGTGGGGCCAAATACACCAAAATGTTGGAGTTTGGAGCAGAGAAAGGTTTGTTGCAAGGGCCATGCAGGGAAAATGGGTGGATTGTGCTTAAAAGACTTGAACTCCCTTGAATGTTTTCAGGGAAGAGTTTTTATAGGCAAATTTTGGGGTGAGGGATGCAAGGTGTGTGACTTTCTTCTGATTGGTTGGTGGTGAGGTAACTGGGCGGTGCTCCAGGAATCTTGTGCTGAGACTGAAGTTCCCATCCTCCATCTGGATGGGGACCTTAGTTCTTGCAGAAGAACTCAGAGATAATTGCTATGTGTATCCCTTGAGGAGGAACCAGGACTCTGCTTTATCGCTGCACTATTGTTCCTTGACTGCTTCTCCTTTGTTTCTGCATTCCCTCCCTTCCCTAGTTAGTAACTGTTTGAATCTGCCCTTTAGAACTCTTCGAAAGTCTAGGAGGCTGAAGCCTTTTTCCCACAAATATGAACCAGGACTCGGAAAAGCTTTTGTACCCGGGAAGGCCCTAAAGGGTCCTGCTTGTTTTCAGTTTCTCTTTAGAACTTCTCCTGCCTGTACCCACAGTTCTGTAGAGGAGGCAGGCATGGACTGGTATGTTATGGGAAGAAAGAAATTGACCAGAATTGCCCAGTGAGGAAGTTCTAATCTCAAGATTGCTAAATAGATGTATCTAAAACTACTATCTCTCTTTTGTCCCTTGTCTCTGGGTAGGCAAGTGGCCTTCCCATACCTCAGCCAGGCTTTGCTTCTGGCCAGCCTCTGTTTCCCCAGCCTGGAATGCACCCTCCTTTCCTTCTTTATTCCTGATAGAGATTTAAAGAGGAGCAGCCCAGTGTGATAGGCCACACACCCACCGCAGAAAGAGAAGGAGCAATTTGGGGAACCAGCCCCTGTTTTGCTAACCCCAATATGACTAAATAGGGTTAAGAAATGTCCTCGATCCTCTGAGGGTGCCACTTGGCAGAGATGAGTCCGGGAGAAGAAGAGGAAAACGGGTAGAAAAAAAGGTTAGATAGATAGAGAGCTTTACATACATCACCTCATTTATGCCAGTGACTCTGTTGTGAGCGCTAGTCCTCCCATTTTAGAGGGAGGAAACTGGGACTCAGACACCTGTACAAATGCTAGAGCCAGGATTTGAACACTGATTTTTCTGATGCCACAGACTGTACTTCACCACAACCAGCTACTAAATAAGGGTTGGCTTGAATGTTTCTACTTTGATAGTTTCCAACAACTGAAATTTGTTTCCAACAAGTACAGGGTTTGTCTCTCCAACTCCCAGCACCCAGGATCAACACAGGATTATTTCACACTTTAGCCTAATGTCTTAAGTAATGACTTTCAAAGATCCCAGGCAGAAAGTGGTAAAAATGACCTTGAGCAGTGTTGACCAGAACATAGCCCATCATTATTACATTATTGACATGGTGGATACCAGCCAAAGGAGAGGGGGAGATGTTTGAGCACCCAGACAGACCTAAAGGTGTCAGTTTGATTAGTCTGGAATAGCTCTTTGGAATTCTTAATGTGTCATTCTAATGTGCAGCCAAGTTTGGGAACTATTATCCCAAGTGGCAGAATAGAGAATAGATGGAAATTATCAGAAAGTAGATTTATCTCAGATTGAGGAAAAGCTTTCTAATAACTAGAGCTGACCAACAGTAGAAGCTAAACAACTTTGAGAAGTGGTGAGCCTGTCATGCTTGGAAGCATTCAAACCTAGGCCTGATGACTATTGGGGTGAGAGGGACAAACTAGATAAACTCAAATGCTATGTTCAATGGGATTTTGAACTCACATTACCCCAAGATCCCTTCTAAGAGTTAGTATTTTTTAGCCATAGTCTTACTATGCTGTTTACATTTGGTAACATTAATGACATTCTCCCATGACTTTGCGCCTTCCTTGTGCTCCCTCCCTCTGGCTGCACTGTGAGTGAAAGTTGGCAGGATTATGCCAAGTGCATTTCCTTCCTTCCCAATCCTGGAAAAAGGTCTTTGTATGGAGACTGCTTCTTGTTTCTGACTTCTGCTTCCCTTGGCTACCCTTCACTCAGCACAGCAGTGCTGACCAAGGCTAGGTGGGCCTCAGTGGTGTGTTTAGGAAACTGTAACATCAGGTGATTAATCATCCCTCCCTGAGTGGCCCTAAGAAACTCACGGAGGATACATCATCATGCCCATCATCATGGCCCAAAGAGAAGAATTTTGGGGCAAAGTGCTATAGTTGCATTTTTCATAGCTGTCCCATATCCTTTCTCTTAGTCTCATCTGATGGAGAGGAAATCAAAGCACTGAGGTCATCCAAGAAACTACAGGGCAGAGAGTGCCCTCCCGCACTAAGGGGGTCCACAGGAAAGGGGACGGTGGTGGTCCTAAGGGCCTGGCTTTCGAGCCAGATACCTCAGTTTGAATCCTAGTTCTGCCCCTCACCAAGTGACCTGTAAAACAGGGATGTAGAAGTATTACAAAAGAACAATGGAAGTCAAGTCAGTTAAACCCATAGGATGGTTTCTGGCAGGTAAGAAATGCTTGGTAAATGTTTAGCTACTGTAACGCTCATCATCATCATCGTTTTTGTCTGTCACTGAACACTGAAAGATGATTATAATCTCCTGGGTAAAGGGCAACATGATTTGAGTAAAGTCTGACTGTTTAACTTGTTAGGTTCTTTGAGAGTTAAGACTGGATTTCCAACAAGCCTTGTAGCAGTTCAAACATCAAAGTTAAATTAAGCATGGCCGCTGTAGAATTATGGACATTCCACATTTGCTCTTTTGTGCACGTGACCTCACACTCCAAGAAGTGACAGTGCAGCCTCTTAACAAGGCAGTACAGGCTTTGCTTTCCCACACAGGAACTCTCTTGCTTCCTTTGCAACATCCGGAGACATCCATGGAGGTGGGGGTGGGTGGCAGTGAGGCCTCTGGACCTCTCTTCTCTTTGGGAAAGTAGTAATGTGGGAGCTCCAACTTAGTCATGTGTCAAACTCATGATAATGTCCAGAGATATGTCTGCTGCCTTCTGACCTGCTAGGGCAGCCCCATGGGCCATGCCCTCCACTGTTTGCCCTTCATATCTGTGTGGTGGGATGACTGGAATAGAAGATGGCCTTTTAGTGGACATGGCCAGCCTGAATGTACTTTAGTGCCATTTGGCCTGTATAGACCCTGCTGTTCAGCAGAGAGGGGCGTTCATCAAGCAGAGCAGACAAGAGCACAGATGAGCTGGGCTGCCCTGTCCAGTCCTGGCTTAGCTTTTTGCACCTGTGTGATTTTGGGCATGTTGCCTTTCCCTTTTGGTAGAATGGAGGAGATAACACTACCTACCTCACAGGGCTGTTATGAGGATTAAATGAGTTAATGGGTATAAAACCTTGAAAACAGGTTTTGCTGAAGGGTTTGCTGTTATTACTATTGCCTCTGAGGGCATCTCAGGCTGTACCTGGGCGCGGCTTGGCATTGGCCTCTGGTCTGGTGGCTGGGACTTTGTATGCTAGCACTGAGATGTGGAAGCCATAATGTAGTGTTCCTGGGCCAGCCCAGGCGTCATTGGGTTTGGAACAGGAGGCCTCTGGGGTGATTTAAATTGCCTTGGGCTCAGAGTCTCCAGCGATTTGTCTCCCACTGCACCAATAGGGAGAGAGCTTGTCTGAGGCTGTATGCTTTTTCCTCCTGGGAGCCTCAAATGTCATTGTGGGGGTGGCCAGCCTCCTCAGGAGCACCCTGGCTCCCCAGGATTGTAGGGAGCCCAGATCAGTGACCCAGCTTGGGGTGAGGGCTGGTGCCCCACAGCCCTAGGAGGCTGAGGCAGACAGCGGACTCAAGGCAATCGAGGTGCCAGGAGCCTGAAATCAGAAAGCAGAATGGATGGTTGGAGTCATCCTGGTTTAGACCAATGGAGTTAGATGTCTGCTGTAGCTCTTTAATAAAGGCTGGCAGCAAGGGAATTTGGGAAAATCCTCACTTCTGCAAATTTAAAACCCTGCATGACAAGCTGTGGTAGTGGTCATCGGCCAAGCTTTGCCCTTGGGAATCCTGGAGTTTTGAAGCTGGGAAGACCAGGGTCCCTTCTGGTCCCCCAGTCTGCTGATGAGGCTGGGAGTACCAGGACCACCACCCTCATACCTTGAGGGCACAGCTATGACCTGGTCCAAGGGTCCTGATTCTACTCCTACCCTTTGTGGCCAGCAGCCTTACCTGTCCTGGACACTGCTGCTGAGAACAGGGATATTGTGGAAACTTGTGCGCCTCCTTGGATGGATTTCTATCAGACCTTTTCCTGATAGGAGAAAACTGGGACTATCCATAGCTGGGGCAGATGAGAGCTTTCAAGAAGCAGACTGTCTGAGGGGGACTCCTGTTGTTTTTCTTTCTCCTGGTGTTAAATCTGGGAAAAGTTCTTGTAAATTTATGTTGGAAGCAAGGTAAATGAAATGACTAGGGAGAGCTGCCTCTGCCTCTGAGGATAGGGGAGCTTGCTTTACCACGTGTATCGAGCCTCTATTAATGTGTCAGGCAGTGTGCTAGGCTCCAGGGGTGCAAGGGTGAACAAATAGTCATGGTTCTTCTTGCCCTTGGTGCTTATAATTTGGACACTAATAAATATGTATTTCCAAATTGGGGATGGTGTTGTGAAGGGAAAAGTCTGAGTTTGCAGAAAAAACAGTGAAGCCTGATTGTTTTATTAGGCAGAGTAGAGAAGGCGCCTGATTGTTTTATTAGGGAGTGTAGAGAAGGCCTCCATGCAGAGAGGCCCGAAGGATTGGTAAGGGATCCGCAGATGAAGAGCAGGGTGAGTTGCTGTGGGGCCTGCATGAACAGTCTTCTAGGCAGGGAAGGGCAAGTTGGGTGAGTTGGGGGACTGAACCAAGGCTGATCTGCACAAGGAGTGCAGAGGCACACAGTAAGATGGGGAGTGGGAGAGGCCAGGCTATATAGGTAGGGCCTTGGAAGGATTTAGGGTTTGGTGCCAATGGGAAGTCACTGAAAGGTTTTAAGTAGGGGAATAGTAGTCTGTCTGGGGATGGAAAATGGATGGAAGAGGTAAAAGTATTGTAGAATCGGGGATTTTATTAGTCCAGGCAAGAGGCTATGGCTGCTTGGCCTGTGGTGAGGGGTAATAGCGTTGGCATGACTGGCCTTATGAGTGTGGGGGAGGACAAGAGATGAAGGCCAGTAATGAACCCCAGCTCCAGGGATGTTGTCATAGGCATTTAAGCTCAACATTTCTGAAAAGAACTCTTCTTTTCCCTAACTGGCCTTTCCCCTGGTCTTTAACATTCTCCAGAAATAAAATTTAATTTTAATTTTTAGTTTAGTTTTTTTTTTTTTTAAAGACAAAGTCCTGTCATAGAGTCTGGTTAAATGGTCTTTAATAATAACCTTCTGTACATAACAGATTTTATCCATTTGAGGAGCTGAGTGATGTTCCATGATGTAGATGCATACCATAATTCATTTAACATATAGGTTGCTACTCTCATTTTCCTCTCTTTCAGGTTGACCAGTATCTCTACCACATGCGTCTTTCTGATGAGACCCTTCTGGAGATTGCTAAGCGGTTCCGCAAGGAGATGGAGAAAGGGCTTGGAGTTACCACCCACCCCACTGCTTCAGTAAAAATGCTGCCTACCTTTGTGAGGTCTACTCCAGATGGGACAGGTACTATACCCCTGGGGGAAGGCTCTGGGTGCTCCATTGCCTGGGAGAGATTTGGGTAACTTTGCTTAGGGACCCAAAGAACTATATACAACAGTGAAGGTTCTTTGGTTTCAAGCCTCAGAAGCCAACCCTTGTTAACTTAAGCATGCAGGGATCTGAATGGAAGTCCTGGCAGTCAAGGGAGAAGTAAATCTTTGTCAGCCCTGCCGGGGTACTGCTGTCAGCCATTTGTTTCCCATCCATGTGCTGAGAAAGGCTGTTTGGCTCAGTTTGGGATTTTACAGCTTCACTGAGATTGCACACAATGAAAGTGATGAACAACAAACGTGCCTAATATGGTCACGGTCATAGGCCATGTCAGTCACTCTCGGGCCCATCTAACTGGCACATTCCACAGACTTGTTGGAGAAACAGTGTGGTATAGATTGTTCTAGACTGTGTTTTGAACTCCATGAATAAAGACTACTAGAAGTCCAAATAAACTTGGAAGAATGTGAAAGAGACATGGTACATATTAAGGTATTAAAGGCTCTGAAACTGTGCAATTAGAACCTGTCAAGCTTTGTGTTATCCCCTTATTTGGATACAGAGTCTATTTCATGATGCACTGCCCAGCAAGTGATTTAATTAAACTGGAGAAAAGGGACATGATGGAGACTGAAGTTGGAAGGTGGGTTGGGGCTAGATTCAGAAGGCCTTGCACGCACACCTGAAACACTGAGTCTTTCTTCAGTAATAGGCATTGGGGAGTAACTGAAAGTTTTTGAGGGGTGTGAGCAGAACTGTCTTGGTAATGCACATCATCAGCAGTTTATGCAGAGTGGGGGAGGGGGGCGGTGATGGGTGGATGGTAGAGCATAAGGCATGGCCCTGGTGGAATGTAGTGGGCAGAGACCAGAGAGGATTCAAAGGTGATGCCAAGGTGTTGAGCCCAGCTGCCCAGGGGTGGCAACATCCTCAGAGAAGGGAACGGAACTAAGTTGTGCCAGCACTTTCGCACAGTTTGTTTCATTTAATCCTCATGACAACCCTTCATTTTAGAGATGAGGTACCTCGGGGCCACGAGGGGTGAAGGGTGTGGGATGGCTACCTATATATAGAGGGTGAGAGAAAGAGCCCAGGGGGCAGCTGCCAGGGTGATGGAGGAACCAGGAAGCACAGAGTCTGAGAACCGGGGGGAGGACAGAAGTCCAAAATGCTGGCTGGTTGCTGGTGAAGCATCTGCATCTGCGGAGAAACCCTGGGGAGGGGTGGGCGGGGAAAGGCACAGGACAGGGCTTGTTCGTTTGCACCACATGCCTTCAGTGTTTCCATCACGTCTGTGTCCCTGAGGCTTACTTGCTTGAGAGCCTTTGGGGACCTGGTTCATCTAACAAGACTTTGTACCTTTCTACAATTTCTAAAATAAGTATGTGTTTGCTAAAGCCTTGGAACCCAACGTTGAGGGTGTGACCTTGTTCAGGATTGTTCTGAGTGTGTGTGTGTCAGCCCTTCAAAGAGCTTCTTGAGGTGAGGGGCCTCCTCCAATTCTCGGATATCCCTCACGTGCCCTCTAGAATGGAACATTTACTATACCTACCACTCCCTCTGACTGGCAGCCACACCTGCTTTTACTGTTTTTATTTGACATTCTGATAAATTTACTAGCTCCTTAAGACCTGGGACCTTGTCTTTATTTCAGGCACTAGCACTAAGCAAGTATCTTAAATATTTTCGAAATATATATTATGGGCTAACAGCTTTTCTGAGCACCTACATGTAGTAACTTATTTACTTTTCACAAAACCCTATAGGGTAGGTACAAATTTTAAGTACTTTTTTTTTTTTTTTTTTTTTTTACTTTTCACAAAACCCTATAGGGTAGGTACAAATTTTAAGTACTTTTTTTTTTTTTTTAAAGTTGAGGAGTTGGGAGCCTGGATGGTCAGATAACTTGCCTAAGGTCATATAGTTAATGAGAAGCTGAGTCAGGATTCAAACTCATATATGCCAAAGGCCAGGCATCAAGACTGAACTTGATACATTATGTGTGTATGTGCACGTGTGAGCCTGTACACTCAGCACCAGAGCACGCACATGCTCAGTGGAAATTTTTTGAAATGGGGTTGGGGGTGGATGCCTGGCCTGGATTATAGGCAGGTGAATAAGTTTGTTGGGGAGAACTAGGTATGGGGCCAACTTTTTCTCTTCTCATTGCTTTCCTGAGATTGGAGTGTGGAGACCTCCCACTGCCTCCTAGAGTATGCATCCGTTGCTGTATTGTGTGGTCATTGAGTCTCTTTCCCTGACCTCAGGCCAGAGTCCTTGGAGCCTGTCTTTGTCCCACCTCTACCCACAGTGGAGCAGCAGGCATGATTTTGGCTTCTATGCATTTGAGTTGCCTGGACTGAGGACAGGAGCCAGAGGCTGACTCCTGTAGGCTTCTTGGGGTGGGAGGGTCTGGTGCCAGACTTGTCTGCCTGACCTTCTTTCCACACAGAAGCAGGGAGATTTTACATGACTTTTGTGATACCCAGAGTACCTCTTTATAACCTCAGATTCTACAGTGTAAACGGAGACAGTGTGTGAAAGGAATACTGTGTATTGGGATGTTTTATTTACTTAAGCAGAGCAGGTGCCCCCTAGAGTACTAGAGACCAGACTGTAGGAAATGGGGTCCCCAGCCCTTTCATTCCTCATTTGCTGGGGGGGGTCTGTGGGCCAGCTCCTCATCCCAGCTCTCTGGGACTCAGCCTTTTCTCCTTTGTAAAAATAAGAGGTGGATCCAGTAGTCCTGGTCTGTTCTACACATGTCCTGAGCTAGTGTGTCAGTGTATTTATGCACAAAGTTCCTTGACTTACTGTAATGAGGGAAAAACCCTTAATGTCCCTCAGTTGGGCACTGGTCAATTAATGCAGAAAACAGTCCTCTGCAACCCATCATAAAGCATGAGATAGATTTATGTAAATTCATATTCTGTAAAATCACATGTGTGATTTTACAGAATATGTATATATACACATATACGTATATATGTGTGTACAGGTGTGTAAAGTCTCAAGGATATGTATTGAGCTATTGGTAGTGGTTCGCCTGGAGTGTGAGGTTGGCAGTGACTAGTTAAGTTGAAAATATATGTATATGACAACTAGCAGTTCTACTTCCAACTATACCTTGAACAGATTCCCATATGAACTCGAGGAGACACATCTAAGAATGTTCATGGCAGTGCTGCTTATAATGACAGCATATTGGGAACAGTTTATAGACTGTGCATGTGATGGTATACAATATAGCGTGTTACAAAAACGACCATGTATAAATATGGATACATTTAAAAATCAAAGAGTGGGGCTTCCCTGGTGGCGCAGTGGTTGAGAATCCGCCTGCCGATGCAGGGGACACGGGTTCGTGCCCCGGTCTGGGAAGATCCCACATGCCGCAGAGCGGCTGGGCCCATGAGCCATGGCCGCTGCGCCTGTGCTTCCGCGAGCCTGTGCTCCGCAATGGGAGGCCACAACAGTGAGAGGCCCGCGTAACACAAAAAAAAACAAAAACAAAAACCTCTCCAAGTAATGCTGTATGTTGCTCATGGACACACACACATCCTAAAATTGTTAGGATATAAACTGGAAAATGTGTACCAGATAAATGATAGGGGTTGCTTCTGGAGAGAGAGAAAGAACATGGAACTAGGAGGGGAACATGAGGGAATATAATTGAAAGTGTTCAACATCAAGGTTTTGAGTTTTATATTTCGTTAGTTGGGCTGTGAGTTATGGAATGTGGCAGTGAGGACCAGTGACTCTTCACTAGATAAAGCCTGTCAAAAAACTGAAATTGAAACTGTGATTAAAAATCTTCCAACAAACAAAAGCCCAGGACCAGATGGCTTCACAGGCGAATTCTATCAAACATTTAGAGAAGAGCTAACACCTATCCTTCTCAAACTCTTCCAAAAGATAGCAGAGGGAGGAACACTCCCAAACTCATTCTATGAGGCCACCATCACCCTGATACCAAAACCAGACAAAGACGTCACAAAGAAAGAAAACTACAGGCCAATATCACTGATGAACATAGATGCAAAAATCCTCAACAAAATACTAGCAAACAGAATCCAACAGCACATTAAAAGGATCATACACCATGATCAAGTGGGGTTTATCCCAGGAATGCAAGGATTCTTCAATATAGGCAAATCAATCAACGTGATACACCATATCAACAAACTGAAGGAGAAAAACCATATGATCATCTCAATAGATGCAGAGAAAGCTTTTGACAAAATTCAACACCCATTTATGATAAAAACCCTGCAGAAAGTAGGCATAGAGGGAACTTTCCTCAACATAATAAAGGCCATATATGACAAACCCACAGCCAGCATTGTTCCCAATGGTGAAAAACTGAAACCATTTCCACTAAGATCAGGAACAAGACAAGGTTGCCCACTCTCACCACTCTTATTCAACATAGTTTTGGAAGTTCTAGCCACAGCAATCAGAGAAAAAAAAACAAATAAAAGGAATCCAAATAGGAAAAGAAGAAGTAAAGCTGTCACTATTTGCAGATGACATGATATTATACATAGAGAATCCTAAGGATGCTACCAGAAAACTACTAGAGCTAATCAATGAATTTGGCAAAGTAGCAGGATACAAAATTAATGCACAGAAATCTCTGGCATTCTTATACACTAATGATGAAAAATCTGAGAGTGAAATTAAGAAAACACTCCCATTTACCATTGCAACAAAAAGAATAAAATATCTAGGAATAAACCTACCTAAGGAGACAAAAAACTTGTATGCAGAAAACTATAAGACACTGATGAAAGAAATTAAAGATGATACAAATAGGTGGAGAAATATACCATGTTCTTGGATTGGAAGAATCAACATTGTGAAAATGACTCTACTACCCAAAGCAATCTACAGATTCAATGCAATCCCTATCAAACTACCACTAGCATTTTTTACAGAACTAGAAAAAAAAATTTCACAATTTGTATGGAAACACAAAAGACCCCAAATAGCAAAAGCAATCT
>NC_041225.1:89489258-89501570 GCF_002837175.3 Physeter macrocephalus | reverse complement strand
TATAACTGATTCACTTTGTTGTAAAGGAGAAACTAACACACTATTGTAAACAGTTATACTCCAATAAAGATGTTAAAAAAAAAAAAAAAATGAACATTCTTTGGGCTTCGCTGGTGGCGCAGTGGTTGAGAGTCCGCCTGCCGATGCAGGGGACACGGGTTCGTGCCCCGGTCCGGGAAGATCCCACATGCCGCAGAGCAGCTGGGCCCGTGAACCATGGCCGCTGAGCCTGCGCGTCCGGAGCCTGTGCTCCGCAACGGGAGAGGCCACAACAGTGAGAGGCCCGCGTACCGCAGAAAAAAAAAAGAACATTCTTCTTTTTATTGGCACCCCAGTAAAGTGCTGAGAGGAGAAACGAGAGAGCAGTTGTGTGCAGGGACCACTGCCTTTCCCCTGGACGTGGTCACACAGCCTGTGAGGCTTGGCTGGTGCATCTGCTTGCCGGCCAAGGCCGCAGTCCCGGCACTTTTGCTGCTGTTGGTGACTGTGCTTCTCTTCTACAGAAGGCTAGAGGCCTTGCTCAAGTGGTGCCTGCTCCAGGCTAGCCTTCCTCAGACCCTTGCTCAGCCCTTTCCAGTGTTACTTTTTCATATCTGGGAAATTAAACCTCAGATCTAAACCTCTGCTCTAAAGGGACTTAGTCAGTGGCTCTCTAACTTTTTTGGACTACATACTCACAGCAAGAAACAAATACATATGAATGTTGATATACAACCAAAACAAGTTTCAGGAACTAATGTTTATTCTTGAATGTGACAGATCTATTATCTTCTTTTTTAAAAAAATTCATTCATTCATTCTTGGCTGCGTTGGGTCTTCGTTGCTTTCTCTAGTTGTGGCGAGTGGGGGCTACTCTTCGTTGCGGTGTGTGGGCTTCTCATTGCAGTGGCTTCTCTTATGGAGCACGGGCTCTAGGCGTGTGGGCTTCAGTAGTTGTGGCACGTGGGCTCAGTAGTTGTGGCTCGCGGGCTCCAGAGCACAGGCTCAGTAGTTGTGGTGCATGGGCTTAGTTGCGCAGGAGCTTGTGGGATCTTCCTGCACCAGGGCTGGAACCTGTGTCCCCTGCATTGGCAGGCAGATTCTTAACCACTGCACCACCAGGGAAGCCCCAGATCTATTATCTTCTATACTTTAAAACTGTCTCTAGTCAGGGCTCACTAATTTTCTTTTCAGCTTGCAGTGTGAAAGCCACTGTCTTAAATGCTCCTTACCCAGTTTTGTCCTGGTCAGATCTTTGTAAAATTGGCTATTTCTTGCCAGGGGTGAGAGGTGGTTTCAGGGCAGTGTGTGGTGAGGGGTGAAGATCAGAATTCTAGGTTTAAAAGAGTTTGAATTCAAGCTGTGTGCTTTAGAGCAGTTCATTTATGCCCTATTCCTCCATTTTCTCATTTGTAAAAAGAAGAAACATCAGAGGGTTGGCTCTCTGAGAATTAAGGGGGAATCGGTTATGTAACCTTCCCATGTGTGTTGTAAACCCAGTCCTATGCAGCCACCACGGCAAGACTCACAGCCAGCACCGATTTTACTGAGAGAGTGTGAGTGAATCTCCCAGGTCACTTTTTTGGAGGGAGCAGGTGTGAGGGTTCATCCCCATCGTTGGAGGCCCTCCCCGCATTTTGGAGCAAGGACCAGGTTCCAGCTTTCATAAATCAGGTCTCAGCTATTTAATGGTAATCAAAGACCTGGGAGAGAATGTGGGAGAGACTTCAGGAAGTTTCAGGCCATTCGTTTATGATGGAGGCTTCCATTACACACATGAAATATGAACTTCCAAATTATGGTTTGAATTCTCTGTGAGAAGGAAGAGAATGTCAACAGTCAGAACCCTGTGGGGGCTGATTTTAAAATATCTGTGCTTCGTAGACTGTGTGGACCATGCAGTGCAAAGAAACATAGTTGGCACAGATAAAAATGAAAATGTAAATGGTCCAAGAATATCTTACTTAGGTGACTGAATTTGGTGTCAGCTGGTATTGTATATTAAAAATGCTCCTTATTTGTTTTTTTCTCTAAGATAGTTTAAAAAAGTTGAAAGAATTGTATAATGAACATCCATATACAGACTACCTAGAGTCTACATTGATATTTTAACTAGATTTGTTTTATCACACTCCTCTATCCTTCCTCACATCAGTCCCTCTTGTTTTATTTGAGGCATTGCAAAGTAAATTGCAGAAATCAGTTCATTTCAACCCCAGAACTTCAGCAGGCCCATTATTAACCAGAGTTCAATATTTGCTCTTTTTTCTTTTAATGTAAAATTTCGTACGAGATGCAAATCTTAAATATCATCTGATGAGTTGACAAATACATACCTGTTTAATACAACCCCTATCAAGATAGAAAACATTATCAGCCCAGGAAGCTGCACCTTCCCAGGCAGTCCCTGTCCCCAACCCCCAGAAGTAATCAATTGCCCTCATTGTCTTGGCAAGATTGTTTAGATATAAGCATGTCTTAAGGCAGAGCGAGATGGAGCCTTTGCTGCATTGATCTTTTGATACTTCCCCACTTCCCTGAATTGTGAATTATTTTTTACAGGTGAATGTATCTCTACCCTCTAGCTAGACTTAATTCCCTTGAACTGTTTTAAATTTTCCACATGTATTTGTTTTGCCTGTTCTAGAACTTCCTATATATACAATCATATAGTAATATAGTATTCATGTGGGATCCTCCCGGACCGGGGCACGAACCCGTGTCCCCTGCATCGGCAGGCGGACTCTCAACCACTGCGCCACCAGGGAAGCCCTAATTTACATTTTTAACAAGTGTTTTTTTTTCCAGCGTTCCAATTTAGAAATAAGTTATCTTTGTAGTATCTTTATTGCCCTCATTGTCTTGGCAAGATTGTTTAGATATAAGCATGTCTTAAGGCAGAGCGAGATGGAGCCTTTGCTGCATTGATCTTTTGATACTTCCCCACTTCCCTGAATTGTGAATTATTTTTTACAGGTGAATGTATCTCTACCCTCTAGCTAGACTTAATTCCCTTGAGAGCAGGGAATGATGATGATGATCATGATAATTTTAAAATGTAGGCTTATAAATGCCAGGTACTATGCTAAGCACTGTATTTGAGCTATCTCATTAATTCTCACAGTGACCCAATGGTAGATACCATAAACCCTGTTTTAGAGAAAAAGAAACTAGATTTAGAGAGATTAGGCAACTTGCCCAAAGTCACATAATGAGCAAGTAGAAGCATTGGGATTTGAACCCAGCCATCTGTGTTCCAAAGCCTGGGCCCTTAGGCATATCACTAGAGGCCCCCAACACTGCTAGCACAATGCATTCATTCTTCTATTTGTAACTCAGGCCTAGCTGTTCAGTTCATTCAATAGAGTCCCCTCTGAGGCTGGTCCTCTGTGGGGCAGCAATGTGCTGAGCAGCCTTGTGCCCCACTTTTGAAGAGTGCAAATTATCCTGGGGACATAAGGATATCATTTATCATCATAAAGGAAATGATACTAGGTCATATAATGCAAGCACATGATATGATAAAGAGAGACTAGGCTGGTGATAGGGTGCATGAAGGCTGGTAAAGGAGCTCTTTACCCTGAAAGGAGCCCTTATCTTGGCTGCTCAGCATTGTATCAACAGCTATGTAGTGGAGACATAGATCAGTACCTCGCATACATGCAAATTAATAAGTGGATTTATATGGTGCCTACAATATAAAATGAAGATTGTATTGATAAATAGCCTCCATATAGTGGTAACTGGAGTTTATTAAACATTTTACATACACCAGGCATTGTGCCAAACACCTTACGCATTCATTGCATTGATTCTTGACCAAAAACTGTGTAACTGTGTTTCTGTGTCTCTGTGTCCTGGCGAGTGATGGGGACGTGCTGGCTAGATAGGAGGTTATTACTGTCCCCTTTTAACAGATGATGAAATCTAATAATTTACCTGTATTTATATGGCTAATACATGTTAAAATGGGATTTGAACCCATGTCGGCCTGCCTGAAAATCTTAACACACTCAACGCCTACCCAGTATTGAAAGATAATCGTATTTTAATCCTTTGAAGAGTGGTTTCACATCTGTGGTGCTAGTATAACATTTCTCTGTGAGTGGCACATATTTTGAGCTTAAGAAACATTTCCTGAGTATAAAAGCAGCAGGGTGGTGCTTTCTGATGGTGTTTTCGGAGTTTTGGGGGGCACTTTCAAAGTGGTATGTGCTCCAGGCCCCTCCCTTCAATTGAAGCAGCTTTATGTCTCTCTGTTTCTACATTTTGGCATACAGCATCTTGTTGTCGTACTATAATGGAGTATCTGAAATCTTGGAACTTAAAAAGAGGCTGCCAGAGGTGGTAGTGACTGTCGTGTTTCCAGGTACTTGGGAAATACGTGCCTTGAAACCTGTGTGCGGCAAAGTTAGTTTTGCTGGATTACCTACTCAAGACCTGGAGATTTTTAGTTGTCCTCTCAATTGGAGTCCATGCCATACATTCTTAGCCATCTGTCGCGGAGTGCTAGCAGGCACTATGGCACCTTCAAGGATCCTCAGAGCTCTGGGAACGCTGCATCAAAGCTACTTGTTTAAAGGAGGCTTCTGAAGAAGTCCATTTGATCACCTGAAGAAGCCCTGCCCGGGGTGAGAGACTGGGCTCTGGCTCTAGCCTTAACAAGGCAGTGCTCTGCCACTTCTGAACACAGTTGCCTTCGACTAAAGGGCACTGCTGCCCTAAAAATGCAAAACAAAACCAGACCTGTTCTGTTCACAAGTCATCCTTTGTGCACTGGTTGGCACACTGCTCTGAGCTCCTGATGGGAGGAACAGGTGGTGATCTATTTTAATTAGTGGCAAATACCTAGTGATTGAAAATAGACTGTTGGGAAATTCATCTGGCTCTCACCCCTCACAAATTGCGTGGACATTGTGAGTGGGTGACTTGAATAATGCTGGAGTTATGGCCTGCTCAAATACATTAGTGATGTCCCATCAACCGAGATGGCAGTGACTATCATGTTCAGGCGGTTACTTACTTAGATGCCATTTTAGTCCTCTTCAGCCTTTCCCTGGGACAGGTGAGTTCCCAGGAGAAATTGAAACCCCTTTATCTCTCTGACCTTATGTATTTGATAAGAACCTCACTGAGAGTGGATGGAACGGTAGTCCAGGATGGGAAATGAGTCAGCGAACAAACTCTGCCAGAGGGATCACCTTGAATCCTTTTTTTTTTTCCCCTTAATAAATTTATTTATTTATTTATTTATGGCTGCATTGGGTCTTCTTTGCTGTGCGCAGGCTTTTCTCTAGTTGTGGCGAGCGGGGGCTACTCTTCGTTGCGGTGTGCGGGCTTCTCGTTGCAGTGGCTTCTCTTGTTGTGGAGCACGGGGCTCTGGGCACACGGGCTTCAGTAGTTGTGGTGCGCGGGCTCAGTAGTGTGGCGCGCGGGCTCAGTAGTTGTGGCTCGTGGGCTCTAGAGTGTGGGCTCAGTAGTTGTGGTGTACGGGCTTAGTTGCTCTGCGGCATGTGGGATCTTCCTGGACCAGGGCTCGAACCCGTGTCCCCTGCATTGGCACGCGGATTCTCAACCACTGCACCACCAGGGAAGCCCAGCAACTTGAATCTTAACCATTGGGTAATTCGATGGAGGGTGGCAAGACCTAATACTCTTATTGCCAGTTCCTCTTAACTATGAGTCCTTATTTCCTTTTTTTTTTTTTAAATTTACTTATTTTATTTTTGGCTGTGTTGGGTCTTCATTGCTGTGTGCGGGCTTTCTCTAGTTGGGGTGAGCACGTGCTACTGTTTGTTGCGGTGCGTGGGCTTCAGTAGTTGTGGCTTGTGGGCTCAGTAGCTGTGGCTCACAAGCTCTAGAGCGCAGGCTCAGTAGTTGTGGCGCACAGGCTTAGCTGCTCTGCGGCATTTGGGATCTTCCTGGACCAGGGCTCGAAGCCGTGTCCCCTGCATTGGCAGGAAGATTCTTAACCAGTGCGCCACCAGGGAAGCCCCCTTATTTCCTTTCGGTAGAGGGTTGTTACCTCTTCTTTTGTCTGCTTTTGGAGGGGGATGTTCTTAATTAGGAGAAACTTCATCAGAGAGAGATTGGAGAGTGTCCAGTAAGGTGGGAACGGAGGTTTGGTATAATTGTATGAGACGGCACCAATTTGCGGTTACCAAAAAACCTGCCTCAAAAAGCCTTAGTAAGTCCTAGGTTCCTTTGGGGAGAAGGGTGTGTCACCTCTTGCCAGTGGATGTGTGTCTGCCACCTCCCACTCAAGTTTGAGAGCATTTGGCCCAGAGGGATGGGCCAAGTTACTGATAAAGATTAGGGCATTTTTGCTTTCTTTTTCATCACTTTATGGCTTATTTGCTTTCATCCTAGATTCTGCGTCAGGTAATCCTCAGCTTCCAGGAACCAGCACCACGAGAGATATGGGTGAGGTGCATAGGGACTGGCACGGGTGCTGGGGTCAGATGAACTTGGGGTCAAATCCAGCAGTTGTTTACCCCTGTATGATCTTAACTAAGTGACTCAGCTTCTGAACCACAGTGTCACTTCCTTTGCCACCCAGGCCAGCTTAGAGCCCGTGTCAACCTCTGGGTTTTATGCTCTTGGCATCGATAATGAAGAATTCCTTTTGTTTTTTTGGCCACACCACGCGGCTTGCAGGATTTTAGTTCCCCAGCCAGGCACTGAACCCGGGTCCTCAGCAGTGAAAACGCAGAGCCCTAACCATTGGACCACCAGGGAAGTCCCAATAATGAAGAATTCCTTATTTGAGGATTTACAGCTTTCTCATGAGCAGCCTTCTTGCTCACTGCAGTAGAAAACTTTGCTAGAGAGCTAGACCTGGATTTAAATCCTGGTTTCAGTTACTTGACCTGAGCCTTAGTTTTCTTATCTGGAAATTGGGATCATGATGTTCAGTAGGTTTGTTGAAGATTAATGAGATAATGTTTATGAATATCACACAACATATTTCTCTTCCTTTAAAAATATCTACATGGTGGGCCTTAAATTAACTAAACTTCCTCCACACCTGCCTCTGTCTTTCCATTGTTTTATTGCCACAATAATCCAGATGCAAGTGGGAAAGTCTGAACTGTGTCCCAGAGAAAAGAGAGATGAAGACAGAGTTCTGGGCTTCATTTTTTTCAAAAAGTCACAGAAGAAAGTATAAGATGAATTTGATCTTTTAAATAAACCTATGGTGAAAACTTGCTTCTTTTATTTTAGCACTGGTGGTGACAACATTTAGAAGTAACTGGAGAGATTTAGAAAGGGCAGTGAAGACAAATATCCAACTGGAGAAAAATAATTGCAGATATAAAGCCAACAAAACTAGTTTCATTAATATGCAAAGAGCTCTTTTACGTTATTAAGAAGATAATGAATATATATTTTTAAAAGACAAAACGTGAGCAGAAAATTCACAGAAGAAAGAATTCACAATGCCAGTCAATAATTCAAAATATCTAACGTACACAAAGGAAAGAAACCAAGTTTAAAAAATGAGCTGCCACTTTGACCTATGAGGTTGGCAAAGATTAATTGTACATAACATAGGACACTGGTGACAGTGACACCCACCTGTTGGTTTATGTGGAATTTGGAGAGAATTTTTAGGAAGTTAATTTGCTAATATCTTTGGTAATCAAAAACATAAATCCTTAGAACCAGCGATTCAAACTCTTTTCTTAGAATGTGTCAGTTAACAGTCTTCCCTGTTTTTATAATATAAATGTATCTAAGGACACTCAAGAAACGTTAATAGTGGTTACTTTTGGGGCATGGAGAAGAGAAGAGATGTTTGCTTTTCATTTTTTCCACTTTTGTACTGTTTGAACATTTTAAAAATCAGGTATTAAAATTGTTTTCTAGACATAACAGCATGCTTAACAATAAAAGAAATCTTACCTCTGGTCTTATGGTCTCCTCAAATATTTTGTTTAATAGATGAACCATCAATAAGCAGATGCAATATGAGATGTTTTCTTAATCCATTGCCTCAAATACCAAGTATACTCATTCAGCAGAATGATCTCACTGGACCTTACTGGGTTGTCTGCCCTGTGGCTGTGTACTTAAGAAACCTGCTGTAGACATGTTCTCCTGTCCCGGAGCCTCACTCCTGCCCGTCCAGTCTGACTGTCCCAGGCCCATAGATGCCGTCCTCCTTCACACCACATCACACACTCTCTGCTCTGGGCTTCTGGGATGTCCCGGAAGGTTGACAGTGTAGGTAGGACCTGGGCCAGGAGTAGGATAGGAGTAGGTAGGGATTGGAGGGGCTGAGGAGAACTAGGAGAGGAGCTACATAATCAAAGGAGTAATAACAGTGACAGCTGTTTATTGATGGCTTACGGTGTACCTATATATTCACATAATGTGTTCTGTATTTCATGTAAGCTCATGACCTCTGGGAAAGTCAGCATTATGAGCTCTGTTCTGCAGCTGAGGTGACATGCTCAGAGAAGCCATACAGGTAGTGAAGCAGCTGAGCTGGAATTCAAAGCAAAGCTTGCTGCTTCTCTGTGTGAGGGCCTCTCATGGGTGGTGTAGAGGCAGGCACTAGGGTAGGGGTCCATCCACTGTCCCAAGGGGTCACCTTGGGATTTAGCTCCAGGGGTCATGATGCTGGGCCTGCCTCAGAGATATTGGACTCTGGAAGGAATAAAGTCTTTGGCTATGGTAGTTGTGATCATGCATGTTTGTGGAGGGAGCATCAGGGAGGAGGGATGCAGAGGAATGTGTGATCTGGTGGAGTCTGAAAAGAATGACATTCCTTCCTGGGAATGGAATTATCAGTAGCACTGTATTATTTGTGGTTTCCCTTCAGTCCATCAGCAAATACTGCAAAACCACCATTCTTGATGGAGCTGTCCTCTCCAGTGAATCCAGCTGGGCTGGCCTTGAATCATGACCAACCAGGGGCAGCCTCGGCAGCCTCAATCCCCCACGGTTGCCGATTCAGCAGATTCATGTGTCCTGGGGCAGAGCGCTGATGCAGGCAGTTCATCTTTGATTTTCCTTTTCATCCTCCATGACAACCATACATAGTTTTCCCTACAAACTGGCTGATGTCCCACTACCAGGGGAGGCTCAGAACTGAAGTGTCTGGAAAAGTCATCCATGGCCACAAGAGGGGCAGTCTCCCCATTTGGGGTTGAGGTTACCCAAGCTATCTAGAGACTGTAGCTAGAGAGCTGGGGGGACCTCCAGATGCCAGGGAAGGGACGAAAAATTAGTACCCCTGAGGAGGAATGCTAAAGTCACTGGAGAAGATTTCAATGGCTTTCCTTGGACAGGTTTCTTCAGTCTCCCCTCAGAATGTTGCTTTTACTTTTTTCAGTCTGAGAGGCAGTCCTAATACTGGGCCTGGGAGACTTTTAAGTGTGGGTGTCAGGCAGTGTTTGCCGAGAGCCTGGATGGAAAGTTTCTAGTATTTATTTAGTGCGTCCTGAGTTCTTGGCACTGTGCTGGGTACTTGAGGCACATTATCTGCTCTTCCCCTCACCTCAACCACATGAGGTATGATGTTCCTGCTCTAGAGATGAGGCAGCTGAGGCTCAGAGGCTCAGGAATTTGCCACGGCCAAAAAGTGGCTGGGCTTCTGATGCAGGTAATGTGGGCTCCAGAGCCAGTCTCTGTATATTGTTATCAGCAAGCCATGGTTGTGTGGAGGCAAGTCCCCACGGAACTTGGGGGGTGAATGATGCCCACCCCACGTTGCCCCTCTGGACTGTAGGGGCTGTGTGGGTAAGTGCCCTTAGGGAGCTGGGCAGATGTAGCTTTTCTCAGGGCCAAACAGTTATTGCTGCTGAGAGGAAGTGGGTCAGAATAAATCCTTGTTTCATTTAGTCAGAGCGCTTCCCTGACCCTCCGATCCATTCTCCCTTACTTCAGTGGCAAGTCTCCCATCAGGAAAGGGGCCGAGTGTTGACAAATATGCCAACAAGTGAATCTCCCCGGAAATAATCATGTATCCTTCAAGAAGGTGTGCGGCAGGACATTGGAAGACTGGTGGAGCAGGACTGGTTGAAGAGGCTGCTGAGGGGACGAGCCCGCCTTGTTCCCCTGTCCTTGCCTGCCCCGCTGGGCCCCAGCCCTGGCTCTGGCCTCCAAGCCTCTTCAGCACTTCCATTCTGTGCTGTACAATGGCGCGTGTCCTTGTAGCCGGTATTATCATCTGGAATCTGGACGTTTCCTGTTCTGCACTGCTTACTTCCTGGAGAGACTGGACTGTGCCTTCCTGGTGACACCTGAAGATCTTGACCCACTTGTGTCTGTGGAGTCTCCCTCTCCTCCGCCCCAGCCTTGTGGCTTGTCTGAGTGGCCTGACTCTTGTCTTATATACTCTTAAGTCAGCACCTGGGATCTTTTACTGGTGGGGGCACCTGCTTGACTTATTTGCTAGGCCTCTTAATTTATAGCCAGCTGGATCCCATTCCACTCCATCATGTGACCCTCATCCTGCCGAGAGATGTTGCTGTCACTGTATACAAACATTAAAGAGTACATTTTGTTCAGGGATCACAATTTGGCAAAAGGCCTAGGGGGCCACAAGCTTGTAGCAGCGTGCTGGGTGTCCTGGGGCCAAGAAGAACAAAACTGAGGCTTGGGGGACTTCCCTGGTGGCGCAGTGGTTACGAATCCGCCTGCCAATGCAGGGGACACGGGTTTGAGCTCTGGTCCAGGGAGATCCCACATGCCACAGAGCAGCTAAGCCCGTGCACCATGACTACTGAGCCTGCGCTCTAGAGCCCAAGAGCCACAACTACTGAGCCTGCACGCCTAAAGCCCGTGCTCCGCAACAAGGGAAGCCACCGCAAATGAGAAGCCCACACACTGCAACGAAGAGTAGCCCCCGCATGATGCAACTAGAGAAAGCCTGTGCGCAGCAACGAAGACCCAACACAGCCAGAAATGAATTAATTAATTAAAAAAAAAACAAAAAGAACCCCAGAAAACACCTGAGGCCTGCTATCCTGGTGCAGGGCTTGATGGGCCCTGTGAGCTTGATGGGGACTTGGCTGAAAGCCCTTGGGAAATAGCTCTTGTGAGGGGGTGGGCACCCTATCACTGGATGTGAAACTGTCTGATTCTTTATGTGAATTCTGAAAGTAATATAGAAGTGTTTAGCATTAAGAAAAAGAATCAGACAATACATAAAAGTGTGTAGAAAAAAGACCCACTGGCCACCTCATCACCCAGAGATAACCAGTGTTTATGGCAGGATTCTTGGGTTTTAAGTTTTGATCTCTGTGAAACAGTTACACCTTGTCTTTCCCAAACTAATAGTGGTCCTTCTCTCTGCAGAACATGGAGAATTCCTGGCTCTGGACCTTGGAGGGACCAACTTCCGTGTGCTTTGGGTGAAAGTAACAGACAATGGACTCCAGAAGGTTGAGATGGAGAACCAGATCTACGCCATTCCCGAGGACATCATGCGAGGCAGTGGCACCCAGGTATGATCCATCTCTTGGGGTGGCCACTGGGGCTCTGGGCCCCACAGGAGCAGATACTGCTCCTTCTCTGTGGTCTGGAGGGAGGAGACCTTGACTGAGGCTCAGATTCCCTGTCCTCTCTTTGCTGGGTGATCCCCCTCTATGCCTGGAGGTTAGGTGGGGGGCCTCCATCAGGAGAGGTTCACATGGCCAGAGGGCAGGGAGTGTGTGCACAAGGTTCCAGGGTCTGGATGTGCTTTAGTGGGAGGGATTTTGATTTTCCATCTCATCTGAGGTGTGCTTGCATGCACTGGTTATTGAGGAAAGCCTGCTGCCAGGAGGCTGGGCCAATATACCTGGACACCTATGGTTAGTGGTGTCATTGAATAGCAAGTCAGTAGAATACACGGTTGTGGTTTGACACTGCCACCTGCCACGGTGGTCATTCTATAGCCCTCTGACTCACAGTTGTTAGCATAGCACTGCATGAAATGGAACCTGCCTCTTTGCTGTTTTGGTTATTTGCTCTCTCTTTTTTTTGCCTTCTGAAACAGAAGAGGTTTTACACAGAAGAATGGGAGCCTGTTGAAAAAACACTAAAATCCAGCTTCTGGGCGTCTGTTCTACCAGGCACTACAGTGGGCTCCGTGTGCTTCCACACTGGACCCAAATCATGCTTAGTCACTCCCATATCTCTGTGACCTCTAGAGTCACATTTTGTACTCGGCACATACAATAAAAAGAGTGGATGGAGAAGAAATGTGAAATCTAAGTAAGAGTTGTCTCAGTAATAGCTAGAAGAGAGCGAGCAAGGATGGAGTTGCTGTCATGATAGTGTCCAAACATGTGTTGAGCATCTACTGGACACTGGGCCACTGATCCTTGCTGGGAATCAAAG
>NC_041225.1:89470761-89488758 GCF_002837175.3 Physeter macrocephalus | reverse complement strand
TCTCCATGTATTGCTCCAAGTTTGCTCTCCTCCATCTAATTTCCTACCTCTCTTTTCATATCCCAATATCTACAGTGTGCCTTCTGGAGCCCCAGTTTTGTACCAGAGAAATTCTCCTGCATCCTTAGCTGTTCCACAGAATGTATCCTTTACCTCTGGACCTTACCTGAACCCTGGCTCTCCTCTAGAGGCTTCTCTTCCTGAGGGTTGGCAGGTGAGATTGGAATTCCCAGTGCCAATGCTGGCTCTATTCTTGAGTAAAAGTCCCACTCCTTTAAGACTCATGGCCTCCAGCTGGGTCACCCCAGGTCTTTCCTCATTTTACTGACATCCTGCCCTCTTGGGCACCTGGATCATAGTCTTCCTGTCTTCTCCAAGTCCTGCAGAATCCTGAGAGATTTCAACAGCCCCAAGGACAACTACCAAGCACCCCAGCCTCATAGCTTCTGGACCTTTCCATATTCAGCGACCTCCACCCTCTTTGTATTCTGGTCATTCTCTCTGAGGCTACATCCTGAACCTTGTCACCACTCAGAATTGTTTCCCTTCTGCAGTCAAAGCTATGATGACCACTGTGGAAGTACGATGAAATGGCTCAGTAGGTTGAGTTGCACTGGATCTTAAGCAAACTTCCTCTTCCCAAGCTATGTTCTAGAGCAGAGGTTGTCAAATTTTAATGATTTTTTCTCATCACCTTGGGGTCTTGTTAAAAGGAAGACTCTGATTAAGCAGGTCTGGAGTGAGACCTGAGATTCTGCATTTCTAACAAGCTCCTAGGTAATAGCCATGTCTCTGGTCCATGGACCTTACTTTGAGTCACAAGGAGCTAAGTGTCCATGGAACCTGACTACCCTGTGCTTTCTATTCTTCCTATGAGAAGAGCTCACCACTGCCTCTTTGAGCTCTAATCAATCCCTGTATAACCTGCCCCTAAAATGGAGACCTGCCTCAAAGAGTCCAGTGAACTGTGAGTTCTGCCTGGAGTTTCACATTTTGACTTTTAATTTTTAAAAGAATCTCAGATGTAAATTGTTTACTATTCTTCAATGCATAGCACACTCTCATCAGCCCATGAAAGGTCCCACTACTTATAGTTTATTTCTTTTCATTTTCATTTTTTTAACTCTTCAACCCTGATAGCTGCACCTTTTTCCTCCCCAGCCCTTATCATAGGCCAGCTCTCTAGTATGTTTGCTATAGGTCATTAATGATGTGCAATTTACAAAGAAAAAAACATGAGACCTTCCTATGAGGTCTTGTTGTGGGCTTCTTCTGATGAGGTGGTTGAGATTCATGACCCCCTTATTTATATAGCAAGAGAATGTGCCACTTATTATTTGAACCAACCCGAGAGAGTCTCTATTTCTTGCAAGCAAAATAACTCAAGGAACACACTACATCATACGGTGGTTGTGAGCTCAACTGAGAGCAAGATGTGATGTCTAGACATCCCCGGCCCATTGCTCCTAAAGTGTCAGACCCTCTTTTGTTGTAGTTGGCAAAGGACTGGATGATGAGTGATTTAGGCCAGGATTAAGAATTCAGTCTCCATATGGCCCAGTTAGCTTTGCTAGATACCAACAGCACCCCTAACACTAACCTAAAATACTGTTGTAACACCTTTCACATAATGATAGAAGTTAAAGAGTTTAAATCATGATTAGACAGACCAGAGTCAGACCCAGAAACAGACCCAGAGACATATAGGGGTTTAGTATATGCTAAAAGTGGTTTTTCAAGTCGGTGAAGGAAAGATGGATTAACTAATAAATAGTGTTGGAGCATCAGGGTGATGATCGGTGAAGAAAAATTAATTTGGATTATTATCTTACTGCTTACAACAAAATAAATTCCAGATGAAACAAAGATTTATATGTTAAAAAATTAATTAGTAGGAAAAATTATGGGAAAATTTTTGCAGTAACCGCCAGTTAAAGCTTTTCTAAGCATCACACAAAAACCCAGATGCCTTAAAAGAAAGATGAATTTAGCTACATTAAAAAAAATTTAATTCCTCAAGACAAACCTACCATAAACAACCTTCCTTAAAATATAATCACTTACAAATCAATAAGAAAAAAACCATTATCCTATTTGAAAAAAATTGGCAAGAATATGAAGAGTTCATAGAAAAGAAAATATAAATGCTCTAAACATTTGAAAATATACTTGAGTTCACTTATAATAAGAAAAATGCAAATTAGAGTTACAATAATAATACATTTTTTCAGCTCACAGACTGACAACTTTGAAAGATTTTAGAAACTACACTGACAAAGATGTATGGGAATAGACACTCTTGTAAGTTACTCCAGACAGCAATTTGACAATATATCCAATTAAAAATAAACATACCTTTTGACTTCTAGGAATGTATTCACAGATACACTTGAATATGTGTGAAATTACACATCATTTTATTAATGCAAATTATAAATTTGCCTAAATAATGGAATACTATATGCAGCTATAAAAAGTTGTAAAGCTTTTGGATTATTGAAGCAGAACATGTTCAAAGGAAAGAGAAGGCTGAAGAACAATGTAAGAGTCGGGGGAGGGGAAGGAGAGTGAAAATATATGCATGTTTGTAAGTACATAGATCTCCAGAAGGTTATGCAAGAAAGTTACAGAGGGGAAGTGGGGGCAGTGGGGGCAGGGGAGAGAGACAGCACTTCGTGATTACCTTTTCATACCCGCTGAATTTTATAGCATGTGCATCATTATAAAATATAATGAAATTTTAAACAACAATTAATAAATATATCTAAGGCAGTTTTTTCCAGCAAAACTCTGGTGTCCATCAAGTTATGCTTCTAATTTCTATTGACTGTAGATACAAACAAACAAAAAAGGAAGTAGAAAGAGACTATAGAGAGGGTCTGTTTTTATTCTGGGGTTTGGTTTCCTCTAGGCGTTTACTGATGAAGTAATGCCTGCTTTTTTTTTTTTTTTTAAGCGGTATGTGGGCCTCTCACTGTTGTGGCCTCTCCCGTTGCAGAGCACAGGCTCCGGACGCGCAGGCTCAGCAGCCATGGCTCACGGGCCCAGCCGCTGCGCGGCATGTAGGATCTTCCCGGACGGGGGCACGAACCCGCGTCCACTGCATCGGCAGGCGGACCCTCAACCACTGCGCCACCAGGGAAGCCCATGCCTGCTTTCTTAAACCACAAGAGCATGAGGAACAGCTCTCCCCCCCTCATGAGAGACAACTACAGTGTAGCCTCAGAGAGTGGGTATCAGGTCGCAAAGCTGACCTACTGTTGGTGAGAGCGAGTGCTAGCTGTTGGGGGCCGGCAGGAGGTGGAGGCTCTCTAGCCAAGGCAGTCGGCAAGCCCAGAGGGAAGGACGCCAGCACCGTGTTGATTCAGCAGACACCCCCAAGGCAAGGGCCAGAATGCCGGAGACCCCTCTGCAATGCAGGGCCCAAAAAGAGAGGGCAGCCTTCTGGGCATGGAGAATGGAGCACCAAAAAGAGAAATAAGTAGCAGAGGCAGAACACAGCAGCTTAAAGGGGCAAAGAATATCAGGGTATGGAATGGGGGTGTAAGAGGAGGGAGAAAGGCAGAGGTTCAGCCTGGCTGAGGCAGAGAATACCTATCTCTCTTCATTTTGTGTCTGGTGAACATCTCAAGAGATAAGGCCTAGTACTGTGCAGGCTGAGTTCGCATTCAGGGTAATAATGGTGTGTTAATATTTATTCCCACTTAGAGAATGATCAGCACACAGTTCTAAGAGCTTTGACAGATGGGACTCTCAGAGAAGCACCCAGCATGTCATGCCCTCATGCTTCAAGTTCTCTTAGTATTGGTGCCATGCTGCTGCTTAATTCATCTTTACCCAGCCTGTAAGACCCTGTTCCCCTTGCCCTGTAGGCTTTCATTCATTCATCCATTCATTCAACAGGAATTTATTGAGTACCTGTTATACCAAGCACTGTATTAAACTCAGAGAGACAGTGGTTAACATAACAAATATGATTTTTACCTTCATGGAACTTACAGTGTTTTCAAGACAGTTAAAAAGTAAAAACCCAAATAAATATATAATACAAATAATGATACATGCTATGAGGGCAGAGTGTGGTGCTCTGAGAGTGAGAAGCCAGCAGCCCATTTTGAACTGTGTGATCAGAAAAGAGGGCTGCCTTGATACATAGCCTCAGTGGACACTGCATGATGTGCATGGTATCCCAGATGCCAGCCAGGCAGAGTGGGGCCAAAAAGCCTTCCAGGAGAGGGAACACTGTGCTCAAAGGCAACAGAATAGGAATCAGTTTGGCAAGGACAAGTCACTGTGGGAAGTACAGAGTAGGCACAGCATGAAGGAAGGAGTGTGAGATGAGGCTCAGATTCATGGAGAATCTAGAGGGCTATGAGAGGAACTTTATGTTCTAAAGGGTACTAAACAGGTGAGTGACATGATTCAATGTACAAATAGTTTAAAGCCACTCTGACTACTGTCTGGAGCATGGATTGGAAGAGAGTAGGTAACCAGTAAGAGGCCCTTGAGTCAGCCAACAAAAGATGAAGGATGCAGCAAAGGATGATGGCTGCAGAGAGGAAGAATTGTGCAGAGTCAAGACATGTTTGGAGATAGAACTGACAGCACTTGCTGGTAGATTGGATGGGAGAGGTGAAGAATGACTCCAGCTTTCTGGCTTAAGCAAATGGATAGTACCATTTTTTGAGGGGAATATGGGGAAGAATGGACTCAGCAGGTAGATCCAGGGTACCATCTTGGACATGCTAAGTTGAAATGCTTGTGTTAATCTAAGTGGAGATGACAAGTAGACAGCTGGTTCTATGACTTTTTTCACATCAGAGATCTGGCTGGAGATAAAACATGGGAGTTGTCCGCAGAAGACTGTATTTAAAGTCATGGGAAAGGATGAGATCCCCTAGTGATGGAGTGTGGACAAACGTGTTTGAAATTTTTGTCTCCCATTCATTATCAACCATACCACATAAACTTTTTCCGAAGCACTTAAGAGCAAGTCTCTACCTTTGTATTTAGCAGTATGGACAGGTGAAACGAATTTCTTTTCTTACCAGCAGATGTTTGACCAACTCAGTGTTTATGATGTCCTAGAGTCTCAACTTTCTCTCTCATGTGAGAATCCTTGATTTATTCTCTACTTCTTTACCTCTGATTCTGGTTCTATCCACACTTTGATTAAAAGGTCTTTTAATCAGTTAGGGCATAATAGTATTACTCTATAAGATTTCAAGGATGGGTTAGAAACAGAGGTGAGGATACAAGAGAATCAGTTTGTATGGGTTTCAATGGATCCAGAAGTTGGATGACCAGCAGGCCTCAAGGAGAACTCAAAACACTGCAGCTTTGCTTACCAGGGGTCTGCCAATGTCTCTCTGTGGATCTAACATTTATTTTTTTTAATCTATTTATTTTTTTGGATCTAACATTTATACTCCTCAATAGGGAGTATTTGGTTGGACTTGTTTGGCCCATTCAATATAGGTCCCTTACTGAGCTAAGTTTTTCTTCAAGCCACTTCACAATGGGTTGAGCTCCGTGATGTTCAGTCTATACCTAGTTGCCTTTGGTATGGATAACAACCACTGATTCATTCAGTCATTGTCCTGGAAACAAGGTTAGTTTCATTCAGTGTACAAGCCTGGGTCACTGAAACAGGTGCAGCTTCCACTTCAGCCCTCTAGCCTCACAAGAGGCTGAGGATACACCCTCCTTTAGAACACTGGCCTGAAGGAACTACAGTTCCTAGTCCCATCTTTAGGGCTGTTGCTATAACTCATCCTCATCTGAAGGTGCCAGAAGGTGAATCTCCATTCCAGTGAGATTATAAAGTAAGTAGACTGGTGGCATAGAAGGACTTCCCAGGTGTGGAAGCTTACTCTCTTCAACTACCTCATAAAATCTTTCACCAGGGTGTATTAATGCTCTATTTTACAACTCTTATCTGCAAAGCTCTATATGCATTTTATTTCTCTCAAACTTGAGAAAATTCTTTAGGAGAGTTTTTGAACATTCCTTATACACCTCTTAATTATAAGCTCAGGATTTGGGTCCAAATAAATAAAATTGATCAAGTTTTACAAAATTTCAAGCTAGAAAGGGACCTGAGAGATTTGAGGTAAAAAGAATCAAAGTGGCTTGAAGACCTGATCATTGAAGGATCATTAAACTGTGTATAGACAAGTGGAACTTCCCTTTAAAGGAGAACTTCAGATACATAGTGGTCAGATCTTTGAGACATTTTAAAGAATGCCAGTGTAATAGAAGGTTTGACCTTTTAGGTCAACTGGAAAATTCACCTGTGTATTATAGGTCCAATGGGAGAGATAGGAAATGAAGGAAATTAATCACCCCATTAGCTCATCATTATTAGAGCCTTGTCACATTAAGGGACAATTCTTCAGAGTTCTCTGGCATTTCTGCATATCTTGGGATCAGAGCTCTGCCTGCCTTTATTCCAGACTATGTTTTCAGGAATATCTATACAGCAAACCGCCTTGAAGACAGAGATGGTGTCTTTCTCCAGAGTATGAGACAAATTTGTTTACTATCCAGTATGATAAAGATAGTGTCTCCCTAAAGGGAACACTCATACACTATTGGTGGGAATGTAAATTGGTGCAGCCACTATGAAAAACAGTATGGAGGTTCCTTAAAAAAAACTAAAAATAGAGCTACCATTTGATCCAGCAATCCCACTACTGGGTGTACATCTGGAAAAAAAGGAAAACTCTAATTTGAAAAGATACGTGCACCCCAATGTTCATGGAAGCACTATTTACAATAGCCAAGACATGGAAACAGCCCAAGTGACCATCAACAGAAAATTGGCTTAAGATGTGGTATATATACATACACACATATATATATACATGTGTGTGTATATATATATATATATACACACATATATATACGTGTATATATATATACACAAATATATACATATATATATATATAAAATGGAATATTACCCAGTCTTATAAAAGAATGAAGTATTGCCATTTGCAGCAACATGGATGGACCTAGAGAAGTAAGTGAAGTACTTCACTTAGTGAAGTAAACCAGACAGAGAAAGACAAATGATATCACTTATATTTGGGATCTAAAACTATACAAATGAATCTATATACAAAACAGAAACAGTCTCACAGACACAGAAAACAACGTATGGTTACCAAAGGGGAGAGGGAGGGAGGGACAAATTAGGAATAAGGGATTAACAGATACAAACTACTATACATAAAATAGATAAGCAACAAGGATTTACTGTATAGCACAGGGATTATATTCAATATCTTGCAATAAGATATAATGGAATAATCTGAAAAAAATAACTGAATCACTTGGCTATGCACCTGAAACTAACACAACATTATAAATCAACTATAATTCTATAAAATTTTTTTTTAATTTTAAAAATAAAGATAGTGTCTCCCTTCAGGACAAAGTTCAGGTAGCCTTACTGTCCATTATAAAAGATCTGAGTTCCCTAAAATTGGGGTTCCTCTCTTAAAATGTAACCCACTACATGTGCAGGCATTACTTGGCTCTTTCATGTCACCCTGTAGAAATTGGGGTTTGATGAAACAATGCAAAAATGACGTTACTCTAGCTACTACTATTGCTGTGAGTAATAAGCTGTCCTTTGTCTCTGGCCCAGGAATCTTGTGTCTTCTGCCAGCATCCATGAGGCAGTCTTGTAGCTTTCAAGTCAGATGAAATCTCAAACCCTTCACAATTCTTGACTGTCTGGCACCTGTGAAGGTAATTTTAGCACAGGACTTAACAGCAGTGTTAACGATATCAAGAACCATGTTGGATCTTTCAAATAAAACTTCCATGACACCCAAATGGAGGAGTTCTTTTACTTCTTCAGACTGTCAGACCTCATGAACAAATACATAGTACTGCACTTTTCATGACACTCTAAATTAGAAAGCTTCTTTCAGAAGTTTTTCCAAAAAGTCCCAGCACTGAACGAAGTTTTGGGGACAAGAAATAATGATCACCTGTAACAGTGGCCACACAACTGGACCAGATGTTTTTAAGTTCTCCTCACTGATGGCAGCCAAGAACCTCACCCCTCCACCATACCAAGAGCTCTCCTTCCTCCCTCCTGACTAAAGCTGGACTCTTTGCTTCCTCACCACCCCGACTGCTTTTCCCTCTAAAATCCTTCAAATCCACCTGCTTCTTTCATCTCTGCTGTCTCCTCCAAAATCCAGACTCTCATCTCTTTCTAACCTTCCTCTTAGCTTTCACCCTCTCCCCTTCCAACCCAGATCCTACATGTCCATCAGCGTTTACAACTTCCTCAGATCCACATCACCTTCATCAGGGGCTTTCAAACCAGGAAAACCTCCTGATAGACAGCTGCTTGTATCTGTTTGATACATTGGACTTCTGTTAAGATTATTTTGAGGGAAAAAAAAAGAGTTCCACTGCTTTAAAACTCTTTGAAAAATGCTAGGCTGAAAGATAAACTCCATGCCTTTAGCTTATCATTCAAAGATCTTCATAATATTGCCATGTCTCCTAACCCTCCCTCCACCCTCAGAAGCCCTACACTTTAGTAATTGTGTCTACATCCATATCACCTAAAGTTGTTTGGGCTTTGGGGTTTTCTTTTTGTTGTTGTTTTTTTTTTTTACCACACTGCTGCTTTGATCAAGCCTCACTGCACACGGTGTCAAGTCCAAACTACTTAAGTTTGTAATCATCACTCTCTCTGTCCTACTCTCCTCCCTGGCACAAACTCTCCCCTCTGGCAAGCTTGGTCTCTTCTCAGTGGAAAATGGGCTCCTATGATCCTCCTTTGAACCTTTGTTTACATTATGGCTGCACCTTTCCTCTCTGCTGCCCTTCCCTTCCACCTAGGAGTGCCCCTCCTCCACCTCCCCAAATACAAGGTACGTATAACTACAGTGGCCAAAGCCACCTCTGATCACTCCAGTCCATGGAGAACCCGCAGTGGGGTGTGTGTGTGTGTGTGTGTGTGTGTGTGTGTCCCCAACCTATGCTTTAACTCCATGGAGGTAGAAACATCTCAACACACCCCACACTGCATCCTCTCTCTCCCAACCCTCATACACATACATGTATCTGGTAATAGCAGATTCCCAGTAAACAGATGTTGTTTCATGGAACTCAAGAATTTTTCCTTCTGCTTTCCCCACCTTTCCACTCGAGTAACACAAATTCCTGGTGCACCATATTATCTCTGATTCTTGACTCAAGCTATGTGCTCCCTTATCGCCCTACTTTCCAACTTGAAATGCCCTGTCCTCTTCTACCTTCATTACCTACCCAATCCCTACTTATTCTCCAAGATGCAGTTCAGTCACCACCTTTTTATCTAGCCCAAGTTCTGTGTCATCCTATATGACAACTTCAACTATGAGGTTGATTCATCCTATGTCTGGATTCAAAGTTTCTTGATCTTATCGTTGATTTAATAGATCCATATTAAATGTTATATCCTACTAACAGCTATTACCTCTAATACATTTTTCATCATAGCACTTATCACCTTGTATCACAAATGTCTGCTTCTGTGTCTGCCTCACGCTAAGAGATGATAAATTCCTTGGGAGGAAATGGACTGTGTCCTTTATCCATCTTTGTGTTTTCATCACACAGCATATTCTATGTGTTCAAAAAATATTTGTTAAATGAAAATGTGAGTTTTTGCAGCTACTTAGCTGTGATAGTTAGCTTTATGTGTCAACTTGATTAGGCTCTGGTGCTCTGATGTTTGGTCAAACTATCTTTTAAATGTAATTACATTTAAATCAGTAGACTTTGAGTAAAGCAGATTACTCTCCATAATCATCCAATTAACTGAAGTCTTTAAGAGAAAAATACTGACATACCCCAGAGGAAGAAGGAATTCTGCCTCTTTGGAGAACCCTAATATATCAATTGTGGCTATAGTAGTGAAGGTAGCAGTTAGCTAGGATGATCCAAAGTTGGCAATTGGCAGGGCAGTTGGAGCAAAAGGAAAAAGGTAAGGGAATTGAAAGTTTGGCATAATAGTGACTGAAATAATGGGTTGTGGAAGCTTAAGCTGGGTGGGAAGGACAAAGGAGTCAACCAGAAGAGGGTCAATGGATGGTGAGAAAATAGAAGGATGACAGGACCAGAGATCTCAATGAGACTGAAGAAAGAGGTGTGTAGACACAGGTCTAAGAGTCAGAGAAGAGTGCCATCTGAGGTGCTAAATGGGTATAAGATTTCTGAGATGGTGCTGGTTCTGATCATGACACCATCCAGATGTGGTCATAGAAATGGACAAGTGAAGAAAAGTGTAGAACCTTCTATTAGTAAGGGTTCTACAGAGAAACAGAACCTATAGGATGTGTGTGGATAAAGAGAGGAATTTAGTTTAAGGAATTGGCTTATGTGATTGGGGGGACTGGCAAATTTGAAATCTGCAGGACAGACCAGCAGGCTGGAGGCTCAGGGAAGAGTTTACGTTACATTCCATATACCTTATATTCCATAAACATCGTTTTAAAATTTTACTATTGTAAGAAGTATTGAAATAAACATTCTTGTATAAAATAGGGTCAATTTTTCTAAGTATTTCATGGATGTACAACTTTGTATCTTAAGAAAACACACTGTCTTTTTCCAAAACATATATTTCTGGACTGTGGATCAACCAAATGAGTGTTGAAATTGCAGAGCATGATGCCAGGTGGAGAGGAAGCATATGGGCCATGATCCTAAATCTATAAAGCTTTTTTTTCCTCCATGTTCTCTCTCTTGACTTGCCATGATGTTGGGTATTTTAAAAAATTTATTTATTTAATTTATTTATTTTTGGCTGCATTGGGTCTTCCTTGCTGTGCGTGGGCTTTCTCAGGTTGCGGTGAGAGGGGGTTACTCTTTGTTGTGGTTCGCGGTCTTCTCAATGCGGTGCCTTCTCTTGTTGTGGAGCACAGGCTCTAGGCGTCCGGGCTTCAGTAGTTGTGGCACACGGGCTTAGTTGCTCTACAGCACGTGGGATCTTCCCGGACCAGGGCTAGAACCCGTGTCCCCTGCATTGGCGGGTGGATTCTTAACCATTGTTCCACCAGGGAAACCCTGCCATGATGTTTTTCTTTTTCTTTTTTTAAATTATTATTTATTTTATTTATTTATTTATTTGTTTATTTATGGCTGCGTTGAGTCTTCATTGCTGTGTGCAGGCTTTCTCTGGTTGTGGCGAGCAGGGGCTACTCTTCCTTGCAGTGCACAGGTTTCTCATTTTGGTGGCTTCTCTTGTTGCGGAGCACAGGCTCTAGGCAAGTGGGCTTCAGTAGTTGTGGCACGTGGGCTCAGTAGTTGTGGCTCACGGGCTCTAGAGTGCAGGCTCAGTAGTTGTGGCGCATGGGCTTAGTTGCGCCACAGCATGTGGGATCTTCCTGGACCAGGGCTCAAACCCATGTCCCCTGCATTGACAGGCAGATTCTTAAACACTGCACCACCAGGGAAGTCCCCATGAAGTTTTTCATTTGCTATTTAATGTCGTTCTGAGTACAGAAAAAATTAAAAATTTAAATTATCAGTATGAAGTATACTGTTCATCTTTCTGTGGAATGCCAGTTTTATATGCAAATGCAAGAGCATTTAAATCATATAACTCATTTGCAGAATCACTAAAATCACAGAATCTGTATTTTTTAGTTGGTACATGCTACAAAATGAGTATTTCATTTTTATCAGAACAAAACTAACTCACCTGTTTTAACTTCACTTCTTAATGTATACAATTCTACTTACCTTAGGCTTACTGATGAGTAAGGAAGAACTGAAAGGAGAAGGAACTTTGCTTACTATGTCATCATTTTCAGAGTAAGTGGTTGGCTGATGCAGTAAGAAAGGATATGATAGTGTTCCTCAATTGTTTCTTAAAATGTCTTCTTTTCTGCATGTGAAACAAGTCCTAGTTGAAATGGAAAATGTGGCTTCTGGGGCTATAAAATAGAATTCTGTGCCCATCGGGCATCATGAATGCCATATGGATGGGCAGCAAGGACTAGCAGACACATGTTGTAAGTATCTCCTCTGTTCATGTTCATGCTCCATTGTCTCATTGGACTTCACTTACTAAACACAAGTTCAAAGATAAAATTATTAAGAATTTCGAGATGGCAACAGCCGATCATTAAGCCAAGTGTGGGGCCCTCTGAGCCTGGAGCCCTGATGTAGCTTCCCAGGTCACATGCCCATGAACCATCAATGTCAGTGATGGGACAAAGTGACATGGTTCTCAAAAGATTGGTTTCTGAAGAACAAAGGAGACAGCAGAGGAGTGATGTGTTAGGAAAGACTTTTGAGAGCAGGGATAACCTTTGCTTCCTGCTAAATATCCCAGGAATGCTGGAAACTACTATATATTCTCTGTTTATAGGATACAAAAATTTAATATACATCTATTAAATAAATCATGAGATCAGGAAATTTTGAATCCAGATATAGGTGGATTGACCTCAAGGTTAAAATTGCCCAAGATGTCACAAAACTTGAGCTGGGCAAAAACACAGTAATCTGGGACCCTAGAACCTCAAGGACTAGGAAGAAGATCCACAGAGCACACTGGTAAGACAGGAGGGTACTGTCCCAAAAGAGAAAGGGTTTTAGAGGAAGGTGAAGGAAAATGTTTCAGGAAGAGCAACAAAATGCTAGAAGAATTCTGACAACCTGCCCCACTCCCTACATGGTAGCTGGTGAATGAACAGCCCAGTGCTTCCCAGAGAGAACCAGATTTCCAAAAGGCAGGGGAAGGTTTTGTTGTTCGTTTTTGTTTATTTTAAAGAGATTCAGGCTACAAGGAGGTTTCTGGGGAGACCTTAAAGATGGCCAAGGAATAAGATGTGGAGATCACCTTCCTCCCGACAAATACATCAGAAATACATCTACATATGAAACAACTCCTACAGAACACCTACTTAATGTTGGCAGAAGACCGCAGACTTCCCGAAAGCCATGTGGCTGACAGGGTCTTGGTGCTCCGGCTGAGTGTCAGGCCTGTACCTCTGAGGTGGGGCACCCGAGTTCAGGACATTGGCCCACCAAAGAACTCCCAGCTCCACCTAATATCAAATAGTGAAAGCTTCCCCAGAGTTCTCCATCTCCCAGCGTTCTCCAACGCTAATACCTAGCTCAACTCAACTATCAGCAACTTACAGTGCTCGACACCCCATGCCAAACAACTAGCAAGAAAGGAACACAACCCCAACCATTAGAAGAGAGGCTGCCTAAAATCATAATAAGGCCACAGACACCCCAAAACACACTACCAGACACGGTTCTGCCCACCACAAAGACAAGATCCAGCCTCATCCACCAGAGCACAGGCACCAGTTACCTCCACCAGGAAGGCTACACAACCCACTGAACCAACCTTACCCACTGGGGGCAAACACCAAAAACAACGGGAACTACAAACCTGCATCCTGTGAAAAGGAGACACCAAACACAGTAAGTTAAGCAAAAGGAGAAGACAGAGAAACACATAGCAGATGAACGAGCAAGGTAAAAACCCACCAGACCAAAAAAATGAAGAGGCAATAGGCAGTCTACCTGAAAAAGAATTCAGAGTAATGATAGTAAAGATGATCCAAAATCTTAGAAATAGAATGGAGTAAATACAAGAAACGTTTAACAAGGAACTAGAAGAACTAAAGAGCAAACAAACAAAGATGAACAACACAATGAATGAAATTTAAAATTCTCTAGAAGGAATCAATAGCAGAATAACTGAGGCAGAAGAACAGATAAGTGACCTGGAAGGTAAAATAGTGGAAATAACTACTGCAGAGCAGAATAAAGAAAAAAGAATGAAAAGAATTGAGGACAGTCTCAGAGACCTCTTGGACAACATTAAATGAATCAACATTCAAATTATAGGGGTCCCAGAAGAAGAAGAGAAAAAGAAAGAGACTTAGAAAATATTTGAAGAGATTATAGTTGAACACTTCCCTAATATGGAAAAGGAAAGAGGCAATCAAGTCCAGGAAGCTCAGAGAGTCCCATACAGGATAAATCAAAGGAGAAACATGCAAAGACACATATTAATCAAACTACGAAAAAAGTAAATTCAAAGAAAAAATATTAAAAGCAGCAAGGGAAAAACAACAAGTAACATACAAGGGAATCCCCATAAGGTTAACAAGTGATTCTTAGCAGAAACTCTACAAGCCAGAAGGGAGTGGCACAATATATTTAAAGTGATGAAAGGGAAAAAGCTACAACCAAGATTACTCTACTGAGCAAGGATCTCATTCAGATTTGATGGAGAAATAAAAACTTTACAGACAAGCAAAAGCTAAGAGAATTCAGCACCACCAAACCAGCTCTACAACAAATGCTAAAGGAACTTCTCTAAGTGAGAAACACAAGAGAAGAAAAGGACCTACAAAAACAAACCCCAAACAATTAAGAAAATGGTAATAGGAACATACATACTGATAACTACCTTAAGTATAAATGGATTAAATGCTCCAATCAAAATACATAGACTGGATGAATGCATACAAAAACAAGACCCATATGTATGCTGTCTACAGGAAGCCCACTTCAGAACTAGGGACACATACAGACTGAAAGTGAGGGGATGGAAAAAGATATTCCATGCAAATGGAAATCAAAAGAAAGCTGGAGTAGCAATTCTCATATAAGACAAAATAGACTAAAATAAAGACTATCACAAGAGACAAAGAAGGACACTACATAATTATCAAGGGATCAACCAAAGAAGAAGATATAACAATTGTAAATATATATGCACCCAGCATAGGAGCACCTCAATACATAAGGCAAATGCTAACAAACATAAAAGGGAAAATCAACAGTAACACAATCATAGCAGGGGACATTTTAACATCTCATTTTCACCAGTGGACAGATCATCCAAAATAAAAATAAATAAGGAAACACAAGCTTTAAATGCTACATTAGACAAGATGGACTTAATTGATATTTATAGGACATTCCATCAAAAAACAAGAGAATATGCTTTCTTCTCAAGTGCTCATGGAACATTCTCCAGGATAGATCATATCTTGGGTCACAAATCAAGCCTTGGTAAATTTAAGAAAATTGAAATCGTATCAAGTATCTTTTCTGATCAAAATACAAACACATGGAGGCTAAACAATACACTACTAAATAACCAAGAGATCACTGAAGAAATCAAAAAGGAAATCAAAACACACTTAGAAACAAGTGACAATGAAAACACAATGACCCAAAATCTATGAGATGCAGCAAAAGAAGTTCTAAGAGGGAAGTTTATAGCAATACAATCCTACCTCAAGAAACAAGAAACATCTCAAATAAACAACCTAACCTTACAACTAAAGCAATTAGAGAAAGAACAAAAGAACCTCAAAGTTAGCAGAAGGAAAGAAATCATAAAGATCAGATCAGAAATAAATGAAAAAGAAATGAAGAAAACAATAGCAAAGATCAACACAAATGAAAGCTGGTTCCTTGAGAAGATAAACAAAATTGATAAACCATTAGCCAGACTCATCAAGAAAAAAAAGGAGAAGACTCAAATCAATAGAATTAGAAATGAAAAAGGAGAAGTATCAACTGACACTGCAGAAATACAAAGGATCATCAGAGATTACTACAAGCAACTATATGCCAATAAGATGGATAACCTGGAAGAAATGGGAAAATCCTTAGAAAACCACAACCTTCCGAGACTGAACCAGGAAGAAATAGAAAATATAAACAGACCAATCACAAGCACTGAAATTGAAACTGTGATTAAAAATCTTCCAAGAAACAAAAGTCCAGGACCAGATGGCTTCAAGGAGAATTCCATCAAATATTTAGAGAAGAGCTAACACCTATCCTTCTCAAACTCTTCCAAAATATAGCAGAGGAAGAATACTCCCAAACTCATTCTACGAGGCCACCATCACCCTGATACCAAAACTAGACAAAGATGTCACAAATAAAGAAAACTACAGGCCAATTTCACCGATGAACATAGATGCAAAAATCCTCAACAATATACTAGCAAACAGAATCCAACAGCACATTAAAAGGATCATACTCCTTGATCAAGTGGGGTTTATCCCAGGAATGCAAGGATTCTTCAATATACACAAATCTATCCATGGGATAAACATATTAACAAATTGAAGGAGAAAAACCATATTATCATCTCAATAGATTCAGAAAAAGCTTTTGAAAAATTCAACACCCATTTATAATAAAAATCCTCCAGGCTCTTTGTTTCCTGGTGTGCGAGGAGAGGGGATAAAGTGCACCGCTTAAAACAGCTTCAGAGACGGGCATGGAGCTGCCGAAGAGACAAGAGACTTTTTCTTGCCTCTTTGTTTCCTGGTGCGCGAGGACAGGGGATTAAGCGCACCACGTAAAGGAGCTCCAGAAACGGGTGCGAGCCGCGGCTATCAGCGCGGACACCAGAGACGGGCAGGAGATGCTAAGGCCGCTGCTGCAGCCACCAAGAAGCCTGTGTGCGAGCACAGGTCACTCTCCACACCTCCCCTCCTGGGAGCCTGTGCAGCCCGCCACTGCCAGGGTCCCGGGATCCAGGGACAACTTCCCCGGGAGAATGAGCAGAGCGCCTAAGCCTGGTGCAACGTCACGCCGGCCTCTGCCGCTGCAGGCTCGCCCCGCATTCGCACCCCTCCCTCACCCCGGCCTGAGTGAGCCAGAGACCCCGAGTCAGCTGCTCCTTTAACCCCGTCCCGTCTGAGTGAAGAGCAGACGCCCTCAGGCGAACTACATGCAGAGGCGGGGCCAAATCCAAAGCTGAACCCCTGGAGCTGTGCAAACAAAGAAGAGGAAGGGAAATCTCTCCCAGCAGCTTCAGAAGCAGCGGATTAAAGCAACACAATGAACTTGATGTACCCTGCATCAGTGGAATACCTGAATAGACAACGAATCATCCCAAATTGAGGAGGTGGACTTTGGGAGCAAGATATATTATTTTTTTCCCCTTTTTCACTTTTTGTGAGTGTGTACGTGTATGTTTCTGTGTGAGATTTTGTCTGTATAGCTTTGCTTTCACCATTTGTGCTAGGGTTCTGACCGTCCCGTTTTTTGTTTTCACTTTTTAAAATTTTTCTTCTTAATAATTATTTTTTCTTTTAATAACTTTATTTTATCCACTTTATTTTATCCTCTTTCTTCTTCCTTCCTTCCTTTTTTTCTTTCTTTCTTTCTTTCTTTCTTTTTCTCTCTTTCTTTCTATTTTTTCTCCCTTTTATTCTGAGCCATGTGGATTAAAGGCTCTTGGTGCTCCAGCAGGGGTCAGGGCTGTGTCTCTGAGGTGGGAGAACCAACTTCAGGACACTGGTCCACAAGAGACCTCCCAGCTCCACGTAATATCAAATGGCGAAAATCTCCCAGAGCTCTCCATCTCAACACCAAGACAGCTTCACTCAACGACCAGCAAGCTACATTGCTGGACACCCTATGGCAGACAAGTAGCAAGAGACCTCCCAGCACCACATAATATCAAAAAGCAAAAATCTCCCAGAGATCTCCATCTCAACACCAAGACCCAGCTTCACTCAACGACCAGCAAGCTACATTGCTGGACACCCTATGGCAGACAAGTAGCAAGACAGGAACACAGCCCTATCCATTAGCAGAGAGGCTGCATAAAATCATAATAAGGCTACAGACACCCTAAAACACACAACCAGACATGGACCTGCCCACCAGAAAGACAAGATCCAGCCTCATCCACCAGGGCACAGGCACTAGACCCCTACACCAGGAAACCTACTCAACCCACTGAACCAACCTTAGCCACTGGGGACAGACACCAAAAACAACGGGAACTACGAAACTGCAGCCTGCGAAAAAGAGACCCCAAACACAGTAAGATATGCAAAATGAAAAGACAGAAAAACACACAGCAGATGAAGGAGCAAGGTAAAAACCCACCAGACCTAACAAATGAAGAGGAAATAGGCAGTCTACCTGAAAAAGAATTCAGAATAATGATAGTAAAGATGATCCAAA